>NW_023270268.1:83009425-83044779 GCF_011800145.1 Mirounga leonina
CTCCCGGCGCGCGGCCCGGCCAGCCGGCAGCACGCAGCCGCCCGCGCCGCCCGCCTCCTCCCGGCCGCCCGCCGGCGGCCGCCCGGGCGCAGCGAGGGGGAGCTGCCCGGCAGCCCTGGACCCGGGGAAGGGGCGGACGGCGCGAAGCCGCTTTAACCGCAGCCGCCGAGCGGAGGCAGGAGGCTGACCCGGCCGCTTCCTAAGTGCGGTCAGGCATCTCGTGACCGCGGCGGGCGCCGGGGGCCCCGCGGGGGGAGGGAGGGAGGGAGGGAGGGCCGGGGCAAGGAGCAAACAAGAATGCCCCCACCCCTCCCCCGGGCTGTTGCTAGTGAGGCTTTCGGCCGAGTTAAAACCCCAAGCCCGAAATCAGGGGTGGAGTGGGGGGTTGGAATAATTCCCCACTATCCACCCCGGGGCGTGCGTTCCCCGCCCGGAAGGGCTGACCTTGGCCGGGGAAAGGCGGGGGGGCGGGGGGAGCGGTGGTAAGCGCCGGGGCTCGGCTCCCAGCCCGCCGCCCCCTCGGATTCCTGCCCCGGCGGGGGCCGGAGGAGGGGGCCCCCGGACACACACACACACCCCACACGCAGCGCGCGCCAATGAGCCCCGGCCAGGCGCAGGGGGCGGGGTTTTCCCAGGCTCGAGCACAGCAGCTGCTATTTACCTTCTTGGCTTCTCCCGGGGACCAAGAACCAGCCCCCGCGCTCCGCCGCCCGCCGCCGCCCCCCGCCTCCCTGCCCCCGGGGCGCGCGCACACACACTCACACACGCACGCACACACACATCCTCCCGGCCCGGCCGCAGCCGCGGCGGCAATAAAACATCCTGGCACGTGCTCCGGCTCCAGGCGCGCCCTCGCCGGCCGGCTGATGTCAAACTGCAGCTCGGCTGGTGTAGCTCTTAAAGGGCCCGCGCGCGCCGGGTGCCGAAGCTGCCCCGGCCGCCCGCGGGGCGAGAAGGAGGGGAAGAGGCTGCTGCCCGGCCCGCCACCTCAACAGGCCGCAGAACCAAGAGTCTGTGGGTGGAAAGGAAAAGGATGGCGAGGGCGCGCGCGCGTCCCTGAGACCTTGCCATCAAAGCCCCTCTTGTTCATCTTTCATTTCCTTTCTGCCCAGTTGGAAATTATTCTGATTGTTTCCTGGGGAAGCGCGGGATCCAAGGCCCCAACTCCAGAAGAGGAATAAGGGACGGGCGGGGGGGAGGGGAATTAAAAAAAAAAAAAAAACCACCTTGCTGTGAAAATTCGCAATATAAGGTGGGAGGCGTTTTGTTTTTTTGTTTTTTCTTTTTCTGCATACAAAAAGGTTTTTGTTTTTTGTTTTTTTTTTGCGTCCCTTTTCTGCATGATCGATTTTCATTATCCTCCTGAGCGGGAAATCACTTAGATGTTTCGGTAACTCACACCCTTGCACACGTTCTCCTCTTTTATCCCTGTCCTTCTAAATCTTTTTTTTTTTTTAATATATTTCAAATGAACTTCTTATCAGTGTCAAAGCAGCTCTATTACACATGTGAAAGTAAATAAAGAGCAAAGACCCTGGCCCCAGAAGAACTTAACTAGACTGGGGCAAAACCTGCAGAAAAATCCTCTCTAAAGCAAAGCCCAGCAGGGAGAGTAGCAAAGGGTTAAAATCCTTTTGATTGACGTTGTAGCCTCCGGTGCCCCGGGCTCAGGCGCGCGCCATTGGCCGCCAGGCCTTGTGCCTGGCGGCCAATGGGGGGGCGCAGTCCACGAGCGGTGCCGCGTGTCTCCTCCTCCCATTGGCTGAAAGTTACTGTGGGAAAGAAAGTTTGGGAAGTTTCACACGAGCCGTTCGCGTGCAGTCCCAGATATATATAGAGGCCGCCAGGGCTTGGGGATCACACAGGATCCGGAGCTGGTGCAGATAACAGTGGAATCCCCCGTCTAACCTCTCTCCTTGGTCCTGGAATAGCGCTACCGGTCACCAAGTAGCCATAAGATATTATAATAAACCCTCAGCACTTGCTCAGTTTTGTGAGAGTATTAAGTGAAAGGGACATAAACAAAACAATTTTTTGTGTGAAGGACTCCAAAAATAAAATTCTCTAGGGATTAAAAAAAAAAGCAACAGAAAATGCCAGCTGATATAATGGAGAAAAATTCCTCGTCCCCGGTGGCTGCTACCCCAGCCAGTGTCAACACGACACCGGATAAACCAAAGACAGCATCTGAGCACAGAAAGGTAAGGGCAGTACCACTATCTCTCTGCAGCCCTAAGAAATTAAGTCGGGGTTGGGGGGCTCCCTTCTCCCTTGAAACCCCGGGGTGAAATGGCAGATCCCATGGGAGCTCAGGGCTCTTTTTTTTTTTTCCCTTTACAGTCATCAAAACCTATCATGGAGAAAAGACGAAGAGCAAGAATAAATGAAAGTCTGAGCCAGCTGAAAACACTGATTTTGGATGCTCTTAAGAAAGATGTAAGTGGGTAATGCTGCTTTTTTTTGTTTTTTAATTAAAATGAAATACCATTTCTCAGGTACTAAACGTGAAACCCCCCCTCGCTGGCGGGATGGTCCCCGCCTGCACTGCGTTCTCTGAGGCCGGAGGGCCGGGCCCCCCTCCAGGGTCTGGGGATTTCGGCGCCGCGGCCGGGGGGGAGGGACCCCAGACTCCGAGGCCGCTGGCGGGGCTCTCACTTTAGTGCCTTGCCTTCTCTTCTGTGCAGAGCTCGCGGCATTCCAAGCTGGAGAAGGCGGACATTCTGGAAATGACAGTGAAGCACCTCCGGAACCTGCAGCGGGCGCAGATGACGGGTGAGGGCGGCTCGCCGCGTCCCCCTCTACGGGCGTCCCCTTCGCCCCGCGGTGATTTCTTCCAGACTTCCGCCCGTGGTTGTGAGAGGCATTCAGCTACATTTTACTGCCTTGGCTCACTCTTGCGTTCCCACGGTCTGGGGCTTATTTATAGCCACAACTCCCAAGTTGTTACTGTTCCGGAAAGGGAGGGAGAGAGATTGTAGGGGCGAGGGTGGCGGGTGGCTTGGCAGTGGGGGAAGCGGGTGGGGACGAAAAGACTCAGAACCGTGGCGGTTTTGAGCTGCGTGGAGCCTGGGGGTCATCTGGTTTAGCACTTCCCCGCTTCCCCCATTAGAGTTGGGGAAAATGAGGCCCGGGTGGCGGGGAAGGGGGGGGAAGGGCACTGCCCAAGGTCACTACGCGCGCGCGGAGGGTGGGGAAGATGTGAGGCTGAATGGGTTAAAATAAAGCCGCGGGGAATGGAGAGGAACCGTCTCGGCTTCGGTTGCCAAGCTAGTGCTGAGAGGTGGACGGTTTTTCTAAACCACCACCCTCCCCCCAACCCCAGCCGGGGACTGCTCCGCGGGCGGGTGGTCAGGGAGGGGCGCCGCGGGGACCTCCCAGGGCGGAGGCGGTGGCCTCGGGGCCAGGGCCATTGGGTGACCGGTCTGTCTCCTTCTGGCCCGCAGCGGCGCTTAGCACAGACCCGAGCGTGCTGGGGAAGTACCGCGCCGGCTTCAGCGAGTGCATGAACGAGGTGACCCGCTTCCTGTCCACGTGCGAGGGCGTTAACACTGAGGTGCGCACCCGGCTGCTCGGCCACCTGGCCAACTGCATGACCCAGATCAACGCCATGACCTACCCCGGGCAGCCGCACCCCGCCTTGCAGGCGCCGCCGCCGCCCCCGCCGGGACCCGGCGGCCCGCAGCACGCGCCGTTCGCGCCGCCACCTCCTCTCGTGCCCATCCCCGGGGGCGCGGCGCCCCCTCCCGGCGGCGCGCCCTGCAAGCTGGGCAGCCCCGCTGGAGAGGCCGCTAAGGTGTTCGGCGGCTTCCAGGTGGTGCCGGCTCCGGACGGCCAGTTTGCCTTCCTCATCCCCAACGGGGCCTTCGCTCACAGCGGCCCCGTCATCCCAGTCTACACCAGCAACAGCGGGACCTCCGTGGGCCCGAACGCAGTGTCGCCTTCCAGCGGCCCCTCGCTCACGGCGGACTCCATGTGGAGGCCGTGGCGGAACTGAGGAGCTCAGGTCACCCCTCCCCCTAAACTCCCAACCCACCTCTCTTCCCTCGGGACACTCAACAGGAACTTGGACACTGGGAGAGAAGAAGACTTTTGTGATTAATGGTTATTTTGTGTTTTTTTTTAATTTCTAAAAAAGTTACTTTTTTGTAGAGAGCTGTATTAAGTGACTGACCATGCACTATATTTGTATATATTTTATATGTTCATATTGGATTGCGCCTTTGTATTATAAAAGTTCAGATGACATTTCGTTTTTTACACGAGATTTCTTTTTTATGTGATGCCAAAGATGTTTGAAAATGCTCTTAAAATATCTTCCTTTTGGGAAGTTTATTTGAGAAAATATAATAAAAAAAGAGTGAAGGCTTCTATGTCTTATAACTGATTATTTCAGAATATGTAAAAAGAAAAAGAGGAGGCCCTTGGCAGAATGTGAATTACATGTAATCTGAGAATTCAGTCATTGGTTCTTTTGTTATTAAAAAGAACATTTTTAAAAATCCATCAAAACTTTTACCAACCCTCCATGAACTAAATTTCACTTCATTTGCAAGAACCCATTTAATATGGCTACCCTGATCAATTTGTGGTCAACCTCTCAAAGAATATAAAATTTTTTTTAGTTGCAGTTTGGGTAAATCATTCAGTCCTGGTTCTCCTACTAGCTCCTCCTGAGGAAGGTTGAACTGGACTGAAGTCATGAAGTTAATCAAGTAATGTGTGCCCACCGCACATTAAGGGAGACCCCTGTGGCACTACGTCCCTGGGGTAGCACACCACCAACCAAAGTAAATGCATACAGGCAGGCTCCAGCCTTCAAGTTTGGGAGCCTGTTTAATTAGTCAATACTTAGATGCAGTTAGGCATTCCCTTGTACCAGCATCCAAAAGTTTGCAGATGCCTCTCTGCACCCTCTTCAAGCAAGCTGAGAAGGTCAACAGATTCCTTCTGCCAAGGGACAGCTAGTTAGACTCCCAAGTGGAGCCCAAGTCCAGATGATTAACACCAGACATATGTTTTTGATAAGTTTCTGCGCTTGGCTCTAATAGAGAAAGCATGTGGGGGCCGTGCTGGCAGGCACACAGGCCATCTTCCCTTTAATACAAACAGCAAGCGACCCCTTCGCTTGGTCATGCCCCATTTCCAGGCAAGATGTGGGCTCCAGATAGAAGCAAAAGGGTTGTCTCGGGTTTCAGCTCACATAACCCTCCTTAACAAGTCCTAACTCAAAGCGGACAGCTTTAAACTGTGCCAGGATCTGCAGGGAATTTCTTCCAAATCCCATCACAAAGGCTTGTCAGATTTTGTCAGATTTGGCCAGGTGTTTGACTGCATCCAGGTGTTGGGGAAATGAAAACCACGAGCCCTGCGAGACCAGACACATCAGCCGCGCTGTGGGTCTGGCGGGCGCGCCCTCCTCCCGCACCGCCGGCCAGTCCTCCTCCCGGCCCCTCCCGCCAGCCTCATCTCATCCCCCTTCTTTCAGAACGGCTTCTGGGAGGAGAAGGATGAGGCGGGAGAAATCAATCTTTGAAGCCTTCCTAACAAAGATAAAGCCAACGATTTTCTGTCTTGTTTCAAAAGCTTTACCTCTCCCCCGCCTTGCTCTGGCCTTTCCCACAGGCCAGTGTGGAGAGCCGCTCTATCACAGGAATGATCTAGCTAGCCGACAGCACTTTTCTACCCAAATACTTTCGACCCAGCTTCGGACCGGAGGGAGAGTTTTCAAAAATACTTTTTAAAATTTGGCTCCTACTTGCCTCATTATGTGAAAGGTGTCCAACACCCATCCCCAAGAAATACACACATATATACCCATACCCCGCTCTATCGTACCATTTTTTCATGATTTCCCTCTTGTTTAAACACAAACATAATAGCAATTGGTCTATTAATAAGACACCCAACACAAGCCTAAATGCTTCATTCGGTAAACCTGCCCTCTGGAGCACTAGAAGTCCTTAACTGTCCTGGCATAAAGAATGGAGGCACCAGGGTCTCATTTTTGTAAAAATAATGTACGTTCTTCAAAAAGTCACATACACACACACACACACACAAACCAGTGCAATCTCTACACCAACTGAAAATTAAATCTCTTTGTACTTTCCCTGTACTAAAGGGGAACGACTGAAAAAGTGAATTTTTATTAACATCATCAAAAATGTATACATAGATCTCTTGGGGGAGGGAATAATAGATTTAAGGAAAGGAAGTAAACATTTGTTCCTTTGATAATTTGAAAATCGTCTTTTTTCCTGGAATTTGGGTCGAGACTCTTAGATGAGGCATCCGTTTCTGCACAATTTGGGGAGAAAGGGTGACACCTTAGGCCCCAATGGGAATTTTCAGGCTCCTGTGCCAGCTACGCCACTGAACTGACTGTGTCACTTTGGATGAGTCATTTCCCTTATCTGGGACATTTCCAAGTCCGTAAAATGAGTGGGTTTATTTCGAAGACCTTGTGTCCTCCTGCACCCAGGCTGTTTCTGGAGCTTCAAAAACGACTGCAATTTTGCCCCCCACCCCACCCCCGACCTAGTTTTACGACCTCGGGGCACACCCGGCTACCCCTCTCCCCCGCCCGGGGCAGTCCCGATGGTTCCGAGAGATAAGGCCCAGCTCCAAGCTCCAGGTCCGGATGCGGGCCGCCGGCCTCCGCCGCAGCGCGCATTATCCTCTCAATGGAGACCCTCCAGGGCCCCGGCCCCCCGCCGTCCCTGGCAGCATCCGGAGCCGGGAAGGCGCTGAACTGGAAGGGGAGCTCTCCCCGGTCAAGACGCGAGCCTTCGCTGATGAATAAGCGCGACTCCGAGGCGCGCCCCCTCCTCGAGCCCCACTGCACCCCACGTGTTTCTGGAATGGGGACCCAGGGGTTAAACTGGACCCCCTCATCGTCACCACCGTCCCGGGAAACCTGTCATTAAAGTCAATTAACTTTTCCCACACCCCTTGGCCGGTAACAACCCGCTGCGAGCTTCCTCCTCGGCTCCTAAGTGCAACCAGATGGGCCGCCGAGCTGCCCGCGCCGCGCGCCCGCCAGGGCGGCCCGGGGCTTCCAGGGAGGCCGCCGGGGCCCGGGGCCCCGGGCGGGAGCGGGCCAGGGCGGCCACGCCGGGCCAGCCCCGGCGGCCCTGCGGCCAAGGTGGTTTGCTTAGCAGGCCTGGCTGCTTTCTGGCAGGAAATGAATAGCTCCCAGATGAGCTCAGGCAACCTGAGAGGTCGTGAGAACGGCGCGAACCCCCGCCTGTGCAGCCGGCAACCTGCCAGGCCGCGGGGGGAGCGGGCGGCGGCGGCGGCGGGAGGCCGGGAGGCGCGGCGGGCGGGCGGGCGGGCGGCGGCAGGGGGAGAGGGAGGAGGGAGCCGCCGACACACGAGCCCGCGCCCGCTCCCGCTGACAGGCAGGCAGCCGCCCGCGCCCGGCCGCCCCCGCCCCCCGCTTCCCCCGCCCCAGGCCCCAGCGCCTCCCAAGCAGCAGGCCCTAGCCGCAGAAACGCGGCCGCGCGGCCCCGCCACGGCCTGGGGGTGGGGCGGCCTGCCAGTGTTTTTCCAGTTCCCCCGGTAGCTCCGGGCCGCGTTTAGAAGCCGGGGAAACTGGGCCGAGGCCAGTGTCGGGGCACCAGAGGCCCTCGCGGCCTGCCGAGCACTGCCAAGCGTCAGGCCGAGCCAGGGCAGGAGTGGGCAGGGAGGGGTGGGGTGGGGGCGACAAGGGCATCTCAGCCCACACCGGCGTCCCAAAAAAGACAGAGCCGCCGGACAGCAACTCTGGACTCCTTAAAAAAAAAAAAAAAAAAAAAGTGTCTCGGTTCTAAAAACCCTGCGCACCTACTAAGTACCCAGCAGGTCCACTGCAAGTGCTACAAAGATAGTATTAATTCCCACACAGCCCCCAACTCCCAGAGCTCTGGTTTAGCTAGGAGGATAGACAAACATTCAGGTGGCTCATCCCAGGCATGGTGAGGTAAGTGCCGACAATGAGGTTTAAACAAAGGGCACCTAAGAACAGAGAGATTAATTCTGATTTGAGAGGAAACCAGGTAAGTTTTTCAGGGAGTTGGCACTTGAAGCTGAGAGCTGAAAGATGAGATCAACGGGCAGAGAAAGGAGGAATAGGGAGGTGAAAGAAAAGGCAGAGATGGGTAAATATTTAGATCCAGTTTGAGAAATTTCAGGAAGTTCGCCATGGTAGTCATATTTAAATTTTCAAATATATAACTTGGCTTAGAGGCCAAAAAAAAAAAAAAAAAAAAGAGGACCAAGCTGTCTGCTTCAGTCCTTGGTTTATTGCAGAATAGCCCAAGGGTTTAAAGCACAGGATCTGGCTTCAGATTGCTTAGGTTGTAAGACCAAGACAAATTAATTTCTCTGAGCCTCATCTGTAACTTGGGGCTCAAAGGGATAGTATTTCATAGGGTGGTGAGGATAAAATAAGTAAATGCACGTAAAGCATCTAGAATGGTGTTTGGCGCAGGAGACCTCAATGCATGGTCAGCTATGGTGATGCCCAAGCCACCCCAGCGAGAGAGGGATGCTCACCACACAGCAAGCCAACCCTGAACTTTGCCCAGTGACTTCACGGGCTGCTTCTAATTGCATCAGGCCCTGTGTGAAAGGCCCACTGCTTCTTCCATAGCTTCTGAATTTCATGTACTCATTCGATAATTACTGAACCAGGCAGTACACGAATAAAGGGAGAAGAAAGGCATGATCTCTACAGCTGTAAAGCTCACAGTCTAGTAGGCAAGACAAACCAGTAAAATAATAATAATAATAATAATAGTTACTCTGTGTTAAGTGCCAGAGAAGAGGAGTAGTGTACCTGGCTGGTGCAAAAGAAGGGGACATGTCATAGCAGGCAAGATTTTGATCCTCCAAATGATGATTAACCTGAGAATTTGTGTGACCGCAGACATGGCTGGCACGGTATATAACTAGTCAAATTCCACCGAAGAAAGGTTATTGTCAAGTGGTTAATTTGAAAATTAATCATCTTATGATACTAATATCTTTCGAATGAGCACAGTCTCTGTGATGTAGTCAAGGAACTGGACGCACAGTCAAGGAATCCTGGTTCCAAATTGGCCACTACCTGTGAAATGCTGAGCGAGTCCCCTGGGGTCTCTGGGCTTCTGTTTCTTCCCTGACAAGGTGAGGTTAGACCAGAAGTCTCTAAAGTCCTTTTCAAATCCATGGTCTATGATTCTCTTTCCTCAGGTTGCTTCAACGTGTCTCTACATTTTGACACATGCTCTATGGCTATAAGAACCTATATCGGGCATAGGTTTGGGATGATTTTACAACCCAGTATTTTCATCTGCAGTGAAAGATGGGGAAACAGACCCAAATAGATGGGCATTGTAGTTCCGCTGTGGCAAACAAATAGGCCACACATTAGATTCTGGAGCTGGGCCATGTTAGTGAGAATCATGTCCACTGCGTGGCACATCAAAGGAAGACTGCACCTCAAGGGATTTGCTCACATATCTGCTGCTAAGACCCTATCCTTTACTGTAATATCTTGTTATCTTACTGGGAAAACTGAAAAACAAGAGTTAAAAATACCACCACTTTCCCTCTTCATCCTAAAAAATTGCTTCCCATCCTTCTCATTTGTCCACTTCTTTTCTGGAAAAAAAAAAAAAAAAAGAATGTGATCTGTTGTTTATCAGGACTCCTTCCATTTAGGAAACACAGTTCCCCAACTGGCTAGAGTTTTCCCACTAATACACTTACTGAATTAAATAAACTTACTGAATTAGTCTCATCAAACAAGAATGTCAGTCTGAATTAGTGAAAAATCTAAATTTTAAATATCCAATAGAGAGAGCAGTAAACTTTGCAAATACTTGTAGTGAGTCTGAATTCATAGTTTACAAAAGCACTTGCTCTTATAAAACGAATGCATTAAAGTCATTTAAAGAACGTATTCTCCTAAACAGGTTAAACATGACTTTTGCAGTATTATTTAAACTATAGCTGACCCTTGAGGAATGCAGGTTTGAACTGTGCCGGTCCCCTTGCACATGGATTTTTTTTTTTTCAATAAATACAGTACAGTACTATAAATACATTTTCTCTTCCTTATGATTTTCTTCATAACATTTTCTTTTCTCTGGTTTACTATAAGAATACTGTATGTAATACACATAATATACAAAATATGTGTTAATCAACTGTTTATGTTATCACTAAGGTTTCCAATCAGCACTAAGTTATTAGTAGGTAAACTTTTGGGGGTCAAAAGTTATATGCAGATTTGAAGATGGGGGAGATCGGTGCTACAACTCCTGCGTTGTTCAAGGGTGAACTGTATAAATCTTTCTTTATAGTAAGAAAAAGAGCTATGATTGCAACCCAAGTAAATAATTATAACCTAAATTAATAATAAGGCTTTACTGTAGCTATTCTATGTCGGATATGTTTCCAGTTGTAATCTGCCTTTGCGCAAGCAGAGTTCTATGCACTTTTGTCCCTTAAAATTACAAGTATCACTCAATGAGAGCAATGTTATTTAAGGAATACTACTTGGAACTTACTATTTTATTATTCACACATGTGATCTGCTTTCATGTTAGGCTCATTTCACTTGTTTAGTTACCAATGTGAGACATGACCTTTGTAAATCCAGCTTACAGAAAACTCCAGCCTAGAGAAAAACTGGGGTCGACAAACACCACCACCCAAAATGTCTTGTTTCCTGCTAACGTAGTTTCTCTTCTATCAGTTTTCCCCCTTAGCCATAAAACCTGTCCTTATGGCATCAAAATGTATAACAGGAATACCATTCCTTAACAGGGCCAGGAAAGGGCAAAAGCAATGTCAAATTAGTTTCAGAAGCAACTGCCATATATGAGTTGAGGAGTAAAAGTTAAGTGGGAAAGTGCTGAAGGCATTTCTTCATTTTAGTGAATGCCCAGTAGATATATGGGCTCAGGGATGGGACACAAAATGTAAAGGAAGGCTTCCCACACCCCAGATTTGTGAAGAACAAATACTCTCGAACACGCAAAGTTATTCTTTCTTGTGTTCTGTTCCATAATTAGGACCCCATGATTATTTTTATACAAATAGAATCTTGCAGAGGGGCGCCTGGGTGGCTCAGTCGTTTAAGTGTCTGCCTTCAGCTCAGGTCATGATCCTGGGGTCCTGGGATTGAGCCCATGTCAGGCTCCCTGCTCAGCGGGGAGTCAGCTTCTCCCTCTCCCTCTGCCCCTCCCTCCCACTTGTGCTCTCTCTCTCTCTCTCAAATAAATAATTAAAATATTTAAAAAAAAATAGAATCTTGCAGAATCAGACAGATATTTCCCTTAAAACTCTACCTAACAAGGTAATTGTGGAATTGGCTATTAATGCCTTGCAGAGGAGACCAAGCCTCAAAATAAAAACCCCAAAACTAAAGACTCATTTGTGTGCTTTTTGTTCTTGTTTTTTTTTTTTTGCGGCAAAAAGCTTTATTGTGGTCCATTTGATCCAGGGCTTGGGAGAGGGCTCCAGGGTGATTAAAAAGCTGCCTAGTGGCTGCAGAGAGATGCTCAGGCACAAGCCCTGGGACCAGGGAGACACTAGGGGGGACGCCTCAAAGACTGCTGGGCTCCAGAGGTTCCTAGTCAGGTGGTTGCCCATCTTCTTGCTGCCTTTCACCTCCTCTTCTAGGAAGTGGCTCTCCAGGAAGTCACAAAGATGGGGGCCTGAGCAGGCACAACCCAGGGCATGCAGATCCCAAAGGTCTTGGTTCAAGCTCTTCTCTGGAACTAGGGCGCCTTCCATGGCATCCAGGGTCCCCCCCCACCGCCATCATGGGATGGCTTCTGGGCTGGTTTTGCACCCTCAAGAGAAGCTTGGTGCCCTCACGCTTCTTCTCAGCCCGCACCCTCCAGAGCCACATCGTCGTGGTAGAAATAGAAGCCCAGACAGAGGGAGGTGTAGGACCCTGCGGATGCATGTTGAGCAGGTGGTTGAGCAGCCTCCACCTCAGTGGAATAATTCTCACGAATCTGGGAGATCGTGGTTGATCCATAATAAGGAGCTAAGCTCAAAAAAGGGTGTTGGCCATGCCAGAGGCAGAGGGTGGCCAAGAAGATGGCTCCCAAAGTTGCGACTGGAACAAAGGTTGGAGGGTGGTCGGAGGCTGGTGGAAGGGGCGTCTCTGAGTCTGTTCCGTCCAAACTCGGTTGAAGCAAGAGGCAGATCCATGGAACCTCCCAGTGCACCGGCTCATTCGTGCTCTTTGTTTTGTTGTTTTGGGGTAGAGGTAAGGGCAAGATGGGGAGGCCGAGGTTGGAGGGGCAGCATTAATATATGATCCTCTAGAGAACTCTGCAACTACTTATGTGTGATGTCTTTGAGATTCCATTGTCAGTTCAAAACAGAGAGTACCCATCCAAAGAAGAGGCATTTTGAAACAGTTTAATGCTGGGAGCCTTTCAAAAAGGGTCGCTTAAAATGCTGTTCTTGCCTCACACAGTCACAAAGACCTAAGGAAGGCCATAGTCATATTTAAACACACCGGTTTAAAAAGAGAAGTTGCATTTCAAACAGTCCATCGTCTTGAAATCTAGCAATCAGTGTCTAACCTGATGGAGGGCTGAATTCAACTCTCTTTTTAAACGCCAGCTTTTTCGTTTAGCACGCAGCCTCCCGCCGGGGCTGCAAGCCTCGGCTCTGTGCTTTTCCTCCTTTGCTGGGACCATCCTCAGCCTCTCCACTGTACTCCCTGGAAACTCGTTCTGTTTTCAATGGATGCCCCTCTACCTGCAGCCTGGGTATGAACCCCCTCGTTGCCTGGTTCTGCCTTTGTTTTGAGCCTGCTGGATGAATGACTCTTCATTTTCCCCACCCAGGGTGCCAGTGGGCGGGAAGTGGGGTGGGGTGCGGAGGATGAGTGTGCGCACCTGGGCTGGGGAGTGGGGTCCCGGAAGTCAGGGCTTGTACCTGGGCCAGGGAGCATGGATGCCATGGGCTATGAGTGAGGACACAATCTCTGCCTCCCCAGACCCTTGCCAAACCATGGCTCCTCCTTCTTCGGGTAAAGATCTATCCTTGGTGGCATCCAGCTCTCTTTAATCTCCATTCCTCCTCATCTCCTGACATCTTCCCTCAAGCTCACCTTCACCTGGGTGGTTCTCCCTCCTTTCTCAGGGACAGGTTCTGATGCCACCCTTTTCCCCTCCATGGAAGGTGTGGTCCACGAAAACATCTGCTTTTATTCCTAACTTTCAACCTCCCTTACCTTTTTTCACTTATTCCCCCAGCCTGTAAGCACATTTATTTCTCCACAGTCTCCACAGAACCAACTTCAAGCCTGTAGCTCTCTCCACCTGCGACTTCTCTCCCTTCTCACGGAGAACTCCCTACATCTCCCTCGTGGCCTCCCCTGTCTCAGTCCTCTCATGGCCACCTTAGCCACCAGGCTTCTGTGTCCCCCTCTCCACAGAATGCTCTGGCCCGGGCAACTCAGTGAACAAACCAGAAAGTCACTTTTCTGTCCTTCCCTCTGTCAACATTCGTGAGGTTTTGACCAGGTGCCAACTCCATCCTTGAAATTCTCTCCTTCCTTAGCCCCTGGGGCTCCACCTCTTCCTCCTAACTTCTTCCAACCTGTCTGGCAACTTCTCAACATCCGTCACTGGATTCTTTCCTTCTACCCACCCTGTGAAGGTCACTGCCCCTGAAAACTCCATCCATGTCCTGTTTCTTTTGTTGCTGAGCCACCCAGGACAGTGACTGGCATCTGCAGGAAGACCATCAAATCTGCTGTCTCCCATCTAGAATTCTTTCCTGAGCTCCAAACCAGAACCCCGCTGCCCACTGGACATCTCCCCATGGAAGTCAGTAGGTCTCAAACCCTGCGCCTACGAGATGCCTATCTCTGTCTTCCCCAGGCTCAAGGTGACTTCCTCCACCCCACCCATCTCCTCCCTGAGTGTCAGGGGTCACCAGGAACTTCCCCTCAGGCTTCCCTATCGTAGGAATCTCCACCCCCATTGTCATTGCCTTTGCGCGCGGGAGTTTTGGAGCTTTTGCTTTCCCCTCTCCAGCCTGAGCTCCTTGCCTTCACTCATGTCCCCCTCCAACCTATACTCCATCATCTATCCCAGCAATCATATCTCTGGGAGAAAACTTCCAAAGGCTTCCTCTCGCCTCTGTGACTCAAAAACTTGCGTGATTTGCTCCCAGCCTACTCACCTGCCTCATTGTCTATAAGAAAGCTGCATCCTGTCCGTGCACCCCCCACACGCAAAGCTGCTTCTGTGGCTCAAGCCCTCCAAGCTCCCTCTGGCTTCTATCCCTTTACACACGCTGTCCTGTGCTGGGCTGTGTCTCCTCCCTTTTTCCATCTAGGGACCTCCTACCCTACGTGTCCTGCAAGACTTTGCTCAATCCACTTGCTTCCAGAAGCCCAACCTGTTGCCTCCAGTACCCTGCTATGACCCCTCCTCATCCCTCCTGTCCCATGCTGAGGCCTCGCACACGGCCCTGATGCTACTGGATTAGAGTGTCTGCTTCTCTGTCTCCCCAGCCCAGACTGGGCAAGTTTTGGAGGCAAAAACAACACATTTTTCTGTACTCCCAGCATGTAGCACAGTGCCTGGCACACAGAAGCATTCAGAAAGCTATACACCAGTATAGTAAGAGGCTGGATATTAGTAAAAACAACAACCGACTTTTGAATAATACTTCAAGGTTCACAAAATGCTTTCACAAACAGCGCCTCATTTGATCCCAAAAGCAATTCATGTAGGTAAGTAAGACTGGTAATGTTAACCCGGTAGCAAATGTGGATAATCAGTTTCAAGGAGAGTAGTTGGTTTGGCCCAGGAGGCAGCTAGAAAGTAGGTCTCTGGAACCCGTATCTTCTGGCTGGAGTACTCTCCTTCCCTCATTCTCTGCAGCGTCAGAGGGGACTAAGCCCCGCTCTAAAGCTTGTCTCCGTGGTTGCATGAGTAGCACTTTCCTGCTGACTTCCAAGGGAAGCCTAAATTCCGTCTCCACGGTCCATGCACTTTTGCTACATACGTAACCAGAACCAGTATGGAGCACCTCAGTGCTGCTTTGCTGCTTTAATACGCGTAACTAAAATCTCTCAGGGCACGAGAACTGCAGGTTCCTTCCTTCCTCTTGTCTCCCAAGTGTCAGAGAATGAATGCAATCGAAGGCAAGCTTTTCTTTTCAACATAAAGATTCATGATCCTTAGCACAAATGAATTACCAGGAATTTTCCAGAATCAAAAATTCTACAGAGGGAATGGCAAAGTAAATCCCAAACTTTAAGAAGTAAGAAAAGCATCCGATTTTGAAGATCTTATGTGCATGGCTGCTTTGAAAAAGAGCCATCCTGTAATAGGTGAATGAGTCACACTGGGACCCAGGGAAAGCAGTGGGGGAAAGCATAGAAGGGTGTAACACGTGATTCTAGAGCACCAGCTATGGATGAGGCCCCCTCAGAAAAAAATGCTTCTTGCATTTATGGTCCCTGTAAGCTGAATGTCCCCTAGGCATGAAGCGGTTGCTGACTTTCTAGATACAGTATGTTTGGGCTTTTCTCTCCTGTCTGTGACTGCCAGTGTTTTGCATTCGGTTTTGTGGTAGATCAAAATGAGCATTTCTTACCTGAGGGATTTCTTTAGAGGAGACGCTAGTGTTTGTTCGGGTCACCAGCAGCTCAGGACCCAGTACCCGCAGGGAGGGGCATCCTGCACCAGGGTGGGTCACTGGCCAACGAAGCAGCTCCCGTTGGGGACTGGCTAGTCAGTCAATCACTAGGGATTAGTGCAGTGCCTACTCTGTTCCAGGCACCAGAGCTTCTGCAGAGAACAGGATAGGCCAGGCCGTGGCTCTCAGCACACATTCTATTCCCATGTGCCAAAGACAATAAAAAAGAAAAGAAACAAATAAATGAAGGAGAGAATGTCAACTCGTGGTAGATACTAAGAGGAAACTAAAATAGGACTCAGGGTAGAAGGGGACTGAAGTGGGGTTAGGGTCTAATTTAGAATGGGTAATCAGGGAAGGCTTCACTGAGGAGGTGACCCCTGAAGCCCCGAAGGCCAGTAAAACAAAAAGCCCAACCCAATTCTGTGGACCCAGTCAGTGAAGACAGAAGATGTTACCTCTGGCCAGCCTGGGCAAGGCATATGGATGGCTGACCATGGCACCCAGGGTCTCAAAGAGGGCCCATGCCACCCCCACCCTGCACCCCGAGGCAACATTTGTCTTGGCATGTTCTCCCTCCTTCCTTGCCTCCTTCCTTGTCTTTTTCCCACCTCCAGGCACAGCCTCAGACCCCAGTGCACCTGCTTACCCTACCAGGGATCCACCAAGACCTGCCTTCCCCAAAGTTCCCGGGAGACTCTTTATACTGCCCTTGCCTGCCGCTCCCTCTGGCCGTCCTGGTTTGATGAATGACAGAAGACCCAGGAAGAGCCCTGACCGAGCCATTTCTCCCAGTGGGTCCTTTGTAAAGGACCGAGAAGTCCTCTCTGTAACCCCGTGAGTAAGCCCCACAAAGCCACCCTTCCTTAACAGTTCCCAAGCATACCCACAGCACCCACTCACAGGACGAGGCTGGGAGGGAGCACGCCGGCACTGTCTGAGTGGCTGCGTTAGGAAAGGAGAATATGGATGGGGCTTTTCCTTTCTCCATTTTCCGAATATTCTGTAAAGTGGGTATGCTACTTTTATAACTGGAATGTTTATATTTTAAGAAAGTGAGTCTTTGACAACAGCTTAGAGAAACTATTTTTCTTTTCTGAATGCCAGCAATGCTAATAATCATTACAGTTCCGCTCAGCATTTAATTATTATCTTCCGGAGTCCTGAGTGTCTTTGTTGGGTCTCTCACTGCTAGACCGGCACACAGAGACAATTGGATGCTTTTCTCTGCATCCCTCTGCTAAGATCAGCCCAGGGCCTGCCTGGCATACTGGGGTTGCTCAGAAAACATTGCTGGTCTCCTTTGCTCATGCAACAGGATTGACTCAGCCCTGGGGCTTCAGCCTGAGGATTGAGGAGAAGGCTCCCCACCTTCTCAGCCCTGCCCAGCCTCTGGTTCCACTCTTCTCCCCAATCATGATGGCTAACAAGCATCTCAGTCTCTGAATTCAGCTCTCTGGGAGATCCGCAGTGGAGAAGTGGAGTTTTTTCTCCTTCCCTTGATTCTGGTCTGGCCCTGTGTCTGTTTTAATGAGCAGAAGGTGACAGAGGTGCTGTTGTTCAAGGCCTAAGCCCTAAGAAGGGCTGGCAGCCTCGCTCTTGCACACCGGGGAGCCCTGAGCTGCCACTGTGAGAATTCAGCTACACTGATGGAGAGGAGATCTGGTGGAGCGGTCACACGGAGAGGGAGAAGCCTCAAGATTACCTGGAGAGACAGAGAGGTCCCGCCATCCCAGTATCGTAGCTCAAGGCCAGCCTTCCAGCCGTCACCACCAACACACCAGACGTTCCAGGGAGCCATCGTGGATGTTTCAGCTGGTGGAGGCCCAAGACGAAGGTAGCGCAGCCCATAGCATGTGGAGCCGAAGAGTTGGCCGGCTGAGCCCTGTCACCCCACACGATGACAGTGGTTCTGTTAAGCCTATAAAGCTGGCCCCAAGTAAAATGAGCACGACCTGTGGATAAGACAAAAATAACTTCATTGCTTACTGTAGTAAGGGAGAACACCTAGCAGAGCTTTGTCAGCATCTCCAAGAGGGGAGGTAAGGTCAGAATGTATTGATAACTAGAAGCCTGGTCTAAGACAGTCTTTCCGTACGGGGGTATAATTAGAATTGGGCAAGAATCACCACGTGACAATCCAAGATTGCTGGAAACATCAAGGCAGGGATTTCCAGCTGAGCAATTCAGAGAATCTTAAGACACAGTCTGTCTGTCACTATCTCCCGTTGAAGAGTGGACGGGAATTTCCTTTAATGAACAATCGAACCATTTCCCTGGGCGGGAGACTCCTGGAGAGCTACGGTCATACCAACGGAGAGGAACACTAAAGTTCTGCTAATGAAGACAGAGGAAGAGCATGAAGTCAGTCTAATTCAGACAGTAAGATGTGGCTTCTGTTCTCAGGGTCCAGGCCGGCCAGTGTCCTTTCTCAAGCCACTAAGTCTGGGGATGGTGTAAAACACAGCAAATAACAATTGAGACACTCCCCAAAACTTCCGCTTTCCAATGTTTCTGCATTTCTCCATTCATTCATTCATCAATAGTGATTGTACACCCGTAAGTGCCAGGCACGGTGCCAGGCACTGGAGATACAGAGGGGAAGAAGACAGGGTCCCTGCCTTCTAGAAGCTTACATAGTAATCAGGAAGGGATAGGAAAATATTAAACAAAACAGTTAATAAGGTAATTTCCATACAGATGAAGTGTTCTGAGGAAAATAAAAATGCAAGAGGATAGAGTGGTATTGCAGGAAGGAGATAAAACTGTTTTAGAAACAGCTGTGGTCCAAAGAAGCACTCTCGAGATGCGATCTGTGCCGGATGGTGTGTGAATGGTGGAAGGATCCAACAGGTTAAGATCTGGGGAGAGAAGGTACAGGCAGGGGCACGGCCAAGGCCAAGTCCTCGAGGCAGGGAAGAGCACTGGCATGCTGGCAGACCAGAAAGGCCAGCGTGCCTGAGACCTGCCGACCGAAGGGAGTGTGGCCCACACTGAGGCCGGCAAGGCTGGCAGAGGTCAGCTGGCCTTGACAGTCATGGTGAGAAATTTGGACATGAATCGAAGTGTAATGGGCAGTCACAGGAGCAGCACTGTCTGAGAGAGACCGCGTGCCAGCTGCGTGGGCAATTTAACATTTTCTAGTAGCCACATTGTTTAAAAGTTAAAAAAAAAAAAGTCGAATTAATTTCAATATTTTATTTAACCCTATAATATATCCATAATATTTCAACATGTAATCCACAAGCAACATTATTAATGGGATATTTGACATTCTTTTTATTTTTTTTTTAAAGATTTTATTTATTTATTTGACAGAGAGAGAGAACAAGCAGGCAGAGGGAGAGGGAGAAGCAGGCTTCCCGCTGAGCAGGGAGCCCGATGTGGGGCTCGATCCCAGGACCCTGGGACCATGACCCGAGCCGAAGGCAGCGGCCTAACCGACTGAGCCACCCAGGTTCCCCGACATTCTTTTTATTTTTAAAAGATTTTATTTATTTATTTGACAGAGAGAGAGATAGCGAGAGCAGGAACACAAGCAGCAGGAGTGGGAGAGGGAGAAGCAGGCTTCCCGCGGAGCAGGGAGCCCGATGTGGGACTCGATCCCAGGACCCTGGGGTCATGACCTGAGCCGAAGGCAGATGCCTAACTGACCGAGCCACCCAGGCGCCCCTTGACATTTTTTTTGGTACTTACTCTTTGAAACAGGTGTATGTGCTGTATTGACAGCACATCGCAATTCAGACTGGCCACATCTCAGGGGCTCACCAGACACCTGTGGCCAGTGGCTGTGATTCTGGCCGGAGTAGCACCTGAGGATCTAATGACCATCGTCCTCCCAGATCCCCAGGCTCAGAGCTCTCTCTTATTCCTCTCCTCCCCTCACGCCTACCTGCCATCATTGTCCACCAAGAGCTCAGATAATTCTATCTAAATACCACCCACCATACTATCCTGTCATCTTTACCCCAGCTCAAGTGTCTTCCCTGTTTCCCACATCAGTTATTGCTACATCCTCCCAACTGGGCTTTTTACCTCTCCCTCCACCCATTTCTCTCCACGAGGCTACTGACATGTTGTGCTAAACACAACTCCCACCTTCTCCCCTCTCCCCTGCAAAATCTTTTGTAGCCCTCATTGCCCATGAGGTTCAGACTCCTTGGGAAGGCCTACAAGACCCCTCAAAACCCAGTCCCACCCCTCCTTTTAGCCTTCTTTCCCTCTGTGCCCTTTACAGAATACAGTTAAAACCTAGGGCCCTGTTTGGTCCACTTCAACACACTTGCTCCAGTAACTTATGAAAGTAATTTTAATTTTATTTCCCAAAATATTCCTAACCACCACGGAACGATGGTAGCCAAACATTGAAAGTTTTCAGGATTTGTTTCCATTTATTATTCCCCTTTAATAGGAATTTCCCTCTCCGAAGTTTTATATTTTTCTTATTTGAGAGTTTTTATTTTGTAAAGTTTTTTTCTTTCCTTTTAAAGGCAATTCCAGTGGCCTTGCCACATTTGGATATGGGTTGCCTGCTTGTTGCTTGATTTCTTGTTTGTTCTTGTCCCACAAGCCAACTCTAAGCAAAAGTGTTACATGGCAAATGTACATAATCAAGCATCATTGGGGTGTGTGTGTGTGTGTGTAAATTTCTAGGCTAAAGTATACTTAATTGTATTTCGAGCCACCTGTGACATCACTTGAAATTACAAGAAACACTATCGGTTATGACAAGTCCAGGCTGGGAATCTCTAAACTCCTCTTTGACTTTGGTTATGACCTTGTAAGAGCATGTTAGCTGCCATCTTTGAAGTATGGCTGAAAGCCATTCCTCGTGTTTTTCTTTTCCCCCTTGATTGAAATATTTAAGTAACTGAATATGTAATTTTGCAGACCCCACTCCAAAAGAGCCATCAAAACAAAATTCACATGATGTGTCCTCTGCCAGTGCCCATCCCACAGCTGCTCCTGACTACTCACGGCCGTGATATAGTAACGCCGGAATTAGACTGCAAGTGAACTGAGTCATGAATTGTTATTGAAGGAAGCTTGTGCTTGCATCTCTGGAAATTCATGTGCAAAGGCAAGGGGCTCACAAGCCCACTCCAGCGACAGTCCCCATTACCTACATGATCTGCTTTGATTTTAATTTGGTTTGGGAGCCGACTTCAGTCCTTTGCATATATTTGAGTATAAATGCAGGACTAATAGCAAGCATTTTTTGCTTGTCTTACAGGCACATAAAAGCACTTCTCCTGGCCACACCACAGGGGCAGGGCTTTGCTGAGAAGACCCACTAACAAAGCTCATAAAGTTCATGACTCCCGAGGCTGCCTAGAGTTCTGGTCTCCATTCTTCCCTACCTCCTCCCAACACCAAACTCTGACTGAGCACCTACTATGTGCTGTCTCTGTGGAGAAACAGATGAGTGAGACACCCCCAATATCTGGGGAATTTAGATATAAACAAAGAATTTCTTATAAGGGGCCCCCTGAGATGATTCAAGCAAAATGTGTGCTTCTTTTTTTAAAGGCTGGGGATTGCAGGCAGCTTGGTTAGTGAGAGCAGGGGCGAGGTAGAAGAGAGGTTACAAGAGGCTCCAGGGATGGAGGTGATTTCAAAAGGGAGGGCAGAGAAAGGCCAGGACTGACTGGTTCCATGTGCTCATGAGTCACAACCATCAATCAATGTTGTCCAGGAAAATCTGCCTCTTCAAATCCCCTGGAGGAGGACAGGTGGAACCAGAAGAATGTGACCTGGAGATGGTATGGGCCCTGCCCCAACTCAGAATGACCTTGGCAATGTCACTTGCCTGCCTTTAACTCATTTCTTTATCTGTTATTTAGGAGCATTGGATCCCATGGTCCCAGGGGTCCTCCAGCTTTGAGACCAGAATCCCTGAATTACCGTCCCAATAGGCCTACTGCCGATGGGGGTCAGTGTGTGCAGACAGTGTGAACTGTGGAATTATTTATGCTGGCCTCACAGTTAGCTGGGTGTGACTCATGGACTGCAAGGGCACATTATCTGCCCCAGAACACAGAACTCCCTTTCAATCTCTCATCTTTCCACCCTTGTCCCCAGGCCCTGCCCACTCCCGATTTCCACCTCCTCTGTCTCTCACTACTCCACTCTCTATTTGGTTCATGTTTTCATCATTCATTCATTCATTCATTCATTCATCCAATGAATATGTTTAGCACCTACTATGTGCTGAGCACTAGAACAGGCACCAAGTCTATGCCTTCCTGACTCGAGGGAGCTAAGTGGGAAAGGAGGAAGGGAAGGCAGGGAGGGTGTCCAGGACACTGGGCCCTCCCATGCTGTCAGGCTGGTCCCAGGAGGCTCTGGGGAGGGCTCTGGCCACCCTGCCGGGCCCTCCTGCAGCAGCACCCACTTTCTGGATTTTTGCCGGATTTCCCAGAAGGGTGAGGGTAGTCGCTGCACAGGGTGTCCCACCGCACTGCAGACAGCCTTCCAGACGGAAGCTCAAGACTGCACCCCCCTCACATCACAACCCCTCAGTGAATGGGAATACCCTTCCTTTTTCTCTCCAGTGAAAGCTGTTTCAGTCCCTTTGGCCTCCTTACACTCAGCTATACTCGGGTGTGTTGATGGGCCCACAGGGGAGGCAAGTGACCCCAAGAAGTGGAAGGGTGTGCATGGCATGCCGAGCAAGTGACAAGGAGGCACTGGGCGTCCAGCTGAGGATTCAAGCCGCAGAGAGACGCAGTGTGGGGGGTGGGAGAAGGCCTGGGGCTTGCCGGAAGGAGGCCCCTGGCAAAGCCTGAGGGTTGCTGAGGAATCCAAGTCTCAGGGTTCAGAAATGCCAGCACCTGGCATTTCTCCACCACCTCCAAGTCACTTTCTTTCCCCTCCCTGTGGCTTTTTATTTGCTTGGAACTGGAAGAGCCTGTTATGGAATTTAATAGAGGCTCAGAGCTAGAGTCCTTACCTCAAGGGAGATTGGGCAAGCTCCCAGGCCACGGACAGAGCAGGCAGGCCTGGGTTTCTGCCAGGGTGGCCCCCCCACCATCCCCAGCCTGACCTGGAGACTGACACCTCCCGCGGGAGTTGTCACCTTTCCCTTTGGGCCTTTGGGAGGCCCCCTTTTAGCCTCACTCTTCTCTGTCCTGAAGAGAGTTCAAATATGGAATTCAGGAGGTGGTGAAAGCAGGGAGGAGGAGGCCCAAATTAGGAACCCAGGGGCAGCCCAAAGTTGTCAAACCTCCGACTGCAAGGAGAAAGAATTCTCTGAGCTGGGGTGGGGAGGGTTCTTTCAAGGCAGAAATGAATTGGGGTGACAAAGTGGGGTGGTGGGTGTGGGGAGAGAGAGAGAAGGAGACAGATTTACCGAATTCTGAGGGCAAACTGAATCTTTCCTCCCTCTCCACAGCTGAATCAGGGCTCAGCCTGAGGGTCTCCAGATTTCAATCTCTCTCCCTCCCCTCCCCCATCCTCCTTCTCCCCTCAACCTTCCTCCTCCCCCTCCCTCTCTCCCTCTGCATCTCCCTCTTCTTTTGCTTTAGCACTTTGCATTATCCTTTGTGGAGCTCCTCAGGACCTGGTATTTACTTCAGCCCCAGCTGCAAACCTTCCCTCTCACTCCAGGAATTAGACAAATAAACCACTGAGAACAGAGTCCTCCCCACCACAAACAGCACTTGGGCTTCTGCTGGGCTTCTGCTCAGCCTCTGAGGCTTTGGACCAGCTCCTGGGAGGGGCCCCTGCCTGGTGACAGGCACTGACACAGCCGGCCTGTCCCCTACACGCAACCCTGGGGACCTCCCCCCACCTCCCATGTGAGTGGGCAGGGCTTGGTGGGATCCCAGTCACCCCTCCCCCTGGTTGAAGCTGGGTCCAAGGCACAAGGCTTCTCTCCCAGGGGACCAACCACACAATTCGGTGACCTTGAGAAAGTTATTTTAGCCTCCACAGACTTCCCTTTCCCTGTTTTTAAATAGATCAGAGATTTATGCTTCTTAATTCACAAAGAAACTGCACGGAAAAAGACTGATTTGTTCTGAAGGGTTCTGGCTTCCTGAGAGGAGCCCAAGGTTCCAGCCAGCACAGACATGCGCATGCACACATGCACGATGCAGATTGGTCCACACGCTTGGACCACGTCGGCTCAGGGATTGGGCTATAATGCCCAGTCACAGGGATACTGTTGCATGCCCTTCTGGGTCCCCTGCCGTATTGTGTTTGGAACAAAGTTAATGCTCAATAAATACTGATAGAATGAATGCACTTGGCAAACGTTTCCTGCATCCCTTCCTTGGGCCAGGCACCATGCTCAAAGCTTAGGGACAGCCCTCTTTGAGCTGCTCACAGACCAGGAGGGAGACATGCATGTCAACAAATACAGCCCCTATAGAGTATTAACGGAAGGACAGAAGACAGAAGAGAACAGGGCACAGGGAGGCTCAGAAGAGAGAGTTCAGCTCTGCCCTGTGTGGGAAGGGGGACAGGAGAGTGGCAACTCTGAGCATGGAAGGAAGGGTGGGCGCTCATGAGTCCAACAAGACGGGTGGGAGCGGCACGTGTCTTCCAGAAGACGGAAACGTGTTCGAGAGCACTGAGTCCTGAACAGTGTGGCAGAGTCTTGTCACCAAGAATTATCCCTAGGGCAGTACCACAGGCAGTTAGGAGATGAGCAGGGAGGGGAAGGGCCAGATAAAGCGGGCTGGATCCCTTAGGTCATTATGTCCCCAGGGATTTTCCAGGGATTCCTATACTTGACTTCAACATTCATCTTAGACGATTAAAATGAAGCAGTCTTACTGTTGCTCTGCTGATTGAGAAACTCTAGAAGCATGATGGACTCAAACCCTCTACAGTAACTCTAAGAGCCCCCCCCCACCCCCATGCCTGACTCCACACGATGGCCCATACTTTGGAAAGCATTACTTAGGGTGACCGTACAGTTTCTCATGCAGATTGGTTCACTTTGGAGAGTGACTGGGGTCACTATGAATAATCGCACCAGAGGAACAAGGAAGAACTAGGACTATTCTGGGAAGACCAGGATGCATAATCACACCAGCTAAAGACCTTGGGCTGCCATTGAAGTGTTCTACAGAGTAAATGGTACCATCAGATTCATGTTACTGGAATCGAGTTACTCTCCCACTCTCACTTTTTCACAGAACAGTGGGAGTAAGAGGAGAAGGATGGTTCAGATGGTCCCGGAGGCCCTTTCCAGCTTTGGCATTCTATAAATCTGTGCTCAGTAGGCATTTGAACAGTGAGAAGGGTTGGATAAAATGTAACCTCAAGGAAGTTTTGGGAGTGGCCTGCAATTCAACCTAAACCATGAAGATCCATACCAATATCCTGTGTTTTTAGTTGAAACCCAATGAAAGTGCCCAAGAAAAACACTCCCAAGGAAACTACTCATTCACCCATCCAGGAAGGGAAAGGCAATGCCCATGAAAACATTCCATTGAAATTAAAGCCCTGTGGCCAACCAGCCTCTCCCACAAGTCCTAGCCCTCCCTTCCTCTTCTTCCTCCTCCTCCTGCCTCCAGTGGCCAGCAGGTGAGATGTGATTGGATCTGTAACAGGATGTGAGCTTGAGGTGGTTCAGTTAATGCTGTTGGTTCAACTCTCATGACAATCCCTTCCCTCTTAAAAACCCTCTCTCTCTGAAACAAAACAAAACAAAAAAACATCATGGCTCCTCATCACCCAGAAAATTAAGCACAAACTCTTCCACCTCCATTTCAAGACTCTATAGTCTGAAGACAACCCACTTTTTCAGCTTTGTCTCCCATTGTATTCTTTATGCACACTTTCTTACAATCTAATTGGAATTCTTGCTGAACATACTTTATATTATTCTCTCTGGATGCTAACTCATCTTCCATCTACTCCCTACTTATCAAATTTCTACCAATAAATTTCATCTCTTCCATGAAGCTTATCTTCCCTCCTCCCTCGCTTCCTGTCTTTCAAGTTATTTAAACACCTATCCTTCAAGATACTTGTGTACTGTACTTCTAAATGAAGCGATAATGACTGAGTATCTATCTCTGAATCCTCTTTCATAAGGAGCTGATGGCAAGTGTGGTTTAAAGTTTAGACTCTCGTCTGTATGTCCCATACAAGGCTAGTTCTGTCCAATTTAGAAATGCAAGGACACTAGAATAGCCAAAACACTTTTGAAAAAGAACAAAATTGGAGACTTAACACAATCTTATTTCAAGATCCATATAAAACTACAGTAATCTTCACAATATGATATTGGTGTAGCAATGGGCAAATGGATCAATAGAACAGTACAGAGAATCCACAAGTGGACACCACATGTATATAGTCTATTGATTTTTGACAGAGAGGCAGAAATAAAATTTAGTGAAGAAAAAGTGATCTATTTAAACAAACTGTGCTGGAACAATTGGATAAACAATGCAAAAAAAAAAAAAAAAGGAACTTCAATCTATCAATCTGTACCTCACATCATATTCAAGAAATAACCCATGATAGATCTTAAACCTAAATATAAAATGTAAAACTACAAAATTTGGGTTTTTTTAAGACTTTTTATTTATTTATTTGAGAGAGAGAGCACAAGGGTGGGAGGGGGGCAGAGGGAGAAGGAGAAACAGACTCCCTACTGAGTGGGAACCCCAACACGGGGCTTGATCCCAGGACCCTGAGATCATGACCTGAGCCAAAGGCAGACGCTTAACTGACTGAGCCACCCAGGTGCCCCTAAAACTACAACATTTCTCCAAGAAACATAGGAGAAAATCCTTGTGACCCAGGATTAGGCCAATATTTCTAAGATACAACACCAAAAAGCACAGTGCTTTACAAAAATTTAGTGAATTAGGTTTTACCAAAATTAAGAGCTTTCAAAGACAATGTTTTGAGAATAAAAAACAAATAAATAAACAAAAACACTTTGGAGAAAAAAAGAAAAAAGAATTTGGAGAAAAGATTGGCAGATCACATATCTGATAAAAGAGGATTGTATCCAAATTATATTTAAAAACTTTTAAAACTCGGAGTGCCTGGATGGCTCAGTCGGTTGGGCATCTGCCTTCAGCTCAGGTCATGATCCTGGAGTCCCAGGATCGAGGCCTGCATCAGGCTCCCTGCTCAGAAGGGAGTCTGCTTCTCCCTCTGACCGTCCCCCCGCTTGTGCTCTCTCTCTCAAATAAATAAATAAAATCTTTTTTAAAAATTTAAAAATAAAAACTTTTAAAATTCAGTAATAGGAAAACAAACAAACCAATTACCAATGGGCAAAAGATTTATTTTTCTAATTTTTTTTTTAAAGATTTCATTTATTTGACAGTAAGAGAGGGAACACAAGCAGGGGGAGTGGGAGAGGGAGAAGCAGGCTTCCCGCTGAGCAGGGAGCCTGATGTGGGGCTCGATCCCAGGACCCTGGGATCATGACCTGAGCTGAAGGCAGGCGCTTAATGACTGAGTCACCCAGGTGCCCCATGGGCAAAAGATTTAAACAGACGCTTTGTCCAAGAAGAATATAGATGGCAAGCAAGCCATGAAAAGATATATATCATTTGTCATTAGGGAAACAAAAATTAAAATCACAATGAGATACCATGTCCCCATGACACACCCCACTAAAATTAGTCTAAAACAAAACCAAAAAAACCTAACTATATCGAGTGCTGGCAAGGATGTGGAGCAACCAGAACTCTCACACTCCACTGGTGAGAATGTAAAACGGTAAAAACATTTTAGAAAACAATTTCTTAAACATATGCTTAACATATGACCCAGCCATTCCACTCCCAGGTATTTACCCAAAAGAAATAAAAGCATATGTCCATACAAAGACTTATACCTGAGTGTTCAAGGCAGCTTTCTTTGTAAGAGCCAAAAGCTGGAAACAGTAGAAAGGTCTATCAATAAGTGAATGTATAAACAAATTGTAGTATTTCTATCCAATAGATTCCTACTCAGCAATAAAATGGAATAAGTTACTGATATATACAACAACAAGGGTGCATCTCAAAATAATCATGCTGAGTGAAAGAAGCCAGAAAAAAAAAGGAGTAATTCCTTTATGATTCCATTTATATGACATTCTACAAGATGCAAACTAATCTACAGGGACATAAGGCAAATCATCTAGCTGTCTAGAGATGGGGGAGAGGGGCAGATAGGGCACCTAGGGCTGAGCGGAATCGCAAAGGGAGACGGGTAAACTTTTGCAGGTGATGGATATATTCACTATCTGATTCTGGTGACGGTTTCATGGGTGCATGCATATGTCAAAACATCAAATTCTGCACTTTAAATATATGCAGTTGGTTTTATGACAAGCATACCTCAAGAAAGCTTAATTTTTAAAAAATAGACATTGTCGTTTAGGAACTTAGAATCACAGTCTCACTGAAGAGACAGCACTCGAAGAAAAGCAGGGTTTCAATTTGTCTATTTTGCTTTAATATTGTCTAGACCAGCCTTCTCCACAATCACTCAACACCTGGCCTACCATACTGCCCACGTACTGCTGTCCCCACACCTGTTGTTTGAGCTTCTGGGTGAGAAGAGGGGTAAAGATCTGAGTCTGACTTCTTGACTCATACCAATTGCTTCTGAACCACAAGGGCCCTCTAGGACAGGACTGAGGGGTCTTCGAACTGAAAAAGGCCTTGGAGGTTGTCTGGTCCCCCTTCCAACCAATGCAGGAATCTCCCCTCCTCTGAAGTAGCCACCATCTAGTCTCTGACAATGTCTCCTGGGATTGGAAACTCCCACTGTTGACGGCTTATAAAGCAACCAGCCATAGTCCAAGGGGAAGAAACAGGAGTAGGACAAGAGGGAGTGAAAGAGCTGTCCTTGCAACCAGCCAGGATCCATATCCTCTTTCAATGTGGTTCCTTAGGAATCTTACATTTAGGAAGAAATCAAATCAATGTTTTCAAGAGACAAATACATTTTCTTTGGCCCATGATGGAAGAAGGATGGGAGGAAGGAGAGACAGGCAGATTTGTTAAAAAAAACAAAAAACAAAAAAACTGGGTTACCAACAAATTCTTTAAAAAAACAAAACAAGGGACGCCTGGGTGGCTCAGTCAGTTAAGCGTCTGCCTTCAGCTCAGGTCATGATCCCAGGGTCCTGGGATCGAGTCCCGCATCGGGCTCCCTGCTCCGCGGGGAGCCTGCTTCTCCCTCTGCCTCTGCCTCTCTCTCTCTATCTCTCATGAATAAATAAATAAAATCTTTAAAAAAATAAAAATAAAAAAACAAAACAAAACAACAATTTGCATTTCTGACCCAATGGGCTATTTCTTTTTTTTCTTAATGATTTTATTTTTAAGTAATCTCTACACCCAATGTGGGGCTTAAACTCACGACCCCGAGATCAAGAGTCGTATACTCTATTGACTGAACCAACCAGGTGCCCCTCAATGGGCTATTTCTGTTTGGTTGGAGTGGTTTTTATGTTAGTTAGCTCTAACTTTGAGCCCATCTCTTAGTGTTTCATCACTTTGGCTTTCCCAATTTTGTGCATTTAGAATCAAGATCCTGGACCTTCCTTCCTCCTGATCAGCATCAAGGCTCATAAGAACTTTGGGTTCTGGGGACAGAAAAAAGCCCTGTATAGAAAGACCAGGACTACATCATTTCTATTTCTCCTTGACACCTTTTCATGCTTGGTGATTTCGGCTACTTCTCTGAAAGGAATAATCTCTTAAGCTCTCCATCTAATCTGTTCTCAGACAGGAGTTTAAACTCTCCCCCATTCGAAGTTTATCAGACAGATCTACAGAAACTTTTCCGGGAGGATGTTTACAAAGGACTTTTAGTGTTGCCAAGAAAAGAAAGAAGGGGAAAGATAGGGTTTCTGAAGGGCGGTTTCAGAGGCAGTGAGATTTAAGCATAAAAGAACCTTTCTTTCCCTTACTAGCAGGTTGTCCAAAGGCCGGTGGTGGGCAAAATGGTTTGCACCAGGAGCAAATGGCTTCCCTGTTGGAGAGTGTCCCTTGTAATCACGGGAGCCCGTGGAGTTTGCTCTTAGGACAGAGTCTTGCTCTCTCCTATTGCAGAGCTGGAATCATTCCAGAGATGAAAACCTATAGTTCTATTTGCCCCAGCCCCTCTACTTCCTTTACGATCACTTCATTTCTCTGGGAGGTCTTCTTAAAAGGTGATGTCTTGCTTAGTAACAGCGTCATATCTACATGGCTGTGTAGCACTAGCCATGTAAGGATAAATCATCTCCTTTGGGAAGAGGGGAATTCGAGAGCATGCTAATCGCCATATCCAATAAATCATGTGACACAGACACAGAACTTTTTGAGTACGTCTTCAGTAAATCAGAATTACTTAGAAATTGTGTACCTGTTCAGGTATTTACAATTCTGAAAGTTCCCACCATAGAAATCTAAATGCATTTGGCTTATTAAGTTTAGATTGCTATGTGAGAAAATTTCCCCCATATTCAAACACACACAAATACATAGTTAGGTCTGTTGAGCAACTTTCTTTAATGTGTCACTTGAGAAGCTCTGTTATTATTATTTGTAGAAAAGCAAACACTTCTACAGCCAGCCTTGGGAAACAGTTTTTCTCTCTGATAAGAAGGACTTCATTTTATCCCAGTAACAAATACGTCTTCATCATCATAATCAAGCAGAAAAGAAATGATTCCCTGTGAGGGGCATGGCAAGTTGTATAATTGGAGTTCATTTTAATTAACCAGCTCCATTTTTGAATTGTTAATCTCCATTTCTTTCATTTTAGTCAGGACTAAAACTAAATGGATTTCAACAGGGCATTTCCCCCGCCCCTTTCAATGAACGACTACATTTCGGTGTCTTCTAGAGGAGAAAATGAATTTATCCCATTTGTCATAAAGCTGAAGCCTTCAGTTGTAGGAAAAAAGACCTTGTTATTCATGGCAACGTCCTTGTGCAGCAAAAAGGAAAGTCTAAGAGAGAGCTTCTAGAGAGCATCTACTGCAAAAGGAGCCCGGGGAGCCTGTGGGTCAGGGTGGAGGGGAGGAGGCCTGGCATTCCTCAGGAAATTTCCACACAGACGCGATAAATAGGGAAATCGGAAGCTCTAGCCTCCAAGTCCCGTAACATCGACGCGAAGAAAAGTTGGGAACCAAATTTTACTTTTCCTGGTGCTGCTTTCAGCACATACATATTTTTTTTTACAGTCTTTATTTTTTGAGCAGTTTTAGGCTCCTGGTATTTTTTTTTTAAAAGAAGAAAAACCATGAGTCTCCACGTATTGCCTAGAAAGACCTCCAAGAATAAAGAGTAGCAATAAGATTATTGAGAATTAAGCAAAATCCTAGAACAGGCTTCATTTGCCCTCGTTACTCCCACCCACCACTGGGTGGTGGTGTGATTGAAACCTTCTTCCCAGGTACCCTGGCCTCAGATCTCCCCCATTCTCCCCAGGTCACCGATGTCACGGCTGGGAAGTGTGTGTGAGTGTGTGTGTGTGTCTTTTGAATCAATAGGATGCTGTCCTGATTGAATGTGATCTGCAGGCATCGGGACAGAGGGGATTGTTCTGCCCTTTTCAATCAACAGCTTCCCATCTAGAGGACACAGAGGTGGCTTAGAAAGAGGTCACCACGGGGCATGCGGCCTGCACTACGGTCCTGAGTTTGTTTTATGACACCAGAAGACATGCATAGTCAGCCCAAGGGAATGAAATGAAAGTGTCCCAGTTAAATTTTAATCATACACATAGGTCCCCTCCACTGTCGCACAGAAAATCAAAACACTTGCTGTCGCCTGGTGTAAAGAATCAACCCTTCTGAGCTATAAGTTTTGTAAGATTTTTGCCTATCAATATGCTACTTTTTTTTTTTTAAGATTTTATTTTTAAGTAATCTCTACCTCCAACATGGGGCTTGAACTCGCGACCCCGAGATCAAGAGCCATGTGCTCTACTGACCGAGCCAGCCACGTGCACCAATGTGCTACTTTTATTAAATAATTCAGTTTCCCATTTTTCATTAATCAAAGCTACTAATGGTAACAGCTAACTTTAATCGAGGGCTTACTAGGGACCAACCCCAACAACTCTGTGAAGCGGGTACTATTACTGTCTTTATTTTACAGACAAGAAAATAGAGGTTCAGAGACATTGGGCAGCTCCATCAAAGTCATTCTGCGAGGAAGTGGTTGAGCATGGGCTTGCCCCCAGATCTGTCTGCTGTCAAAGCTCAGGTGATTCATCACATTTCCATTTGGCCAGCAGAGCTCCTGGTTTGCAGGAGGTAGTCCCTGGTATAACCACACAGCCAAAGCAAAAAGAAGCAGGGGCGGTGGGGGGGGGGGGGGGGGGGGGGGGGGGGGGGCGCTACTAAGACAGACTACAACACATATCCGAGCAGATGCAGAATTCCCATTAAGCTCTTTGAAATATTGAAAATTATTCACAGACCTCCTCTCATCTTCCACATCTGTAACACCTATAACTATCCCTACAAGTCTATGGGCTCAGAGATAGAGAATCACTTGCTAAGTCCCACCCCCTCATCTAAGAGACAGTTTGATTGTCAGGACTGTGAGGTGGATATATGTACCAGGCTTCCAGCCCCCCTCCGCTGAGGGAGACCCCGGGGAAGGGAGAAACAGTACATGGGCTTAAACAAGATATTCTCCTTCTTTTTCTTTGCAAATTGGCTTTCCTGGGATTCTATCCCTCACTGCCTGAGAAGCAAAGTCTTCAGGCTTGACCAACAAATAGCACAAAATTCTATTTTTTCTTAAATAATTCCTTCAGTCGTATGATATTACCAGCATGGGACCTAGTGTCTTTAAGATTTTGGAGATACCACATGTTGACTGCTTCTGGCCATTTTGAAACAATCTGGGATCTAAACCTACAGGCCAAGGGATACAAAGCAAGAGCCGGGCCATCAATCATGAGCCGAGGGCCTGAAGGGTGCTTTCTCCCACTTCAGAGGTAGGAGGGGGGCCGGGGCAGAAGAATGTGAACATTTAAATAGATCTCACTGGAACTTAAAAAATGAATTAAAATGTATCAAAAGATCTTTGAGACAAGCCGAGTCAATGTTGAAAATAATATTTGAGGAGCACCATGAACCCAGCTTCTCTTTCAGATGAACCTGCCGAGGAGCTGACATTTCTGTTGACTGTTAGCTGCTGGGGGCCTGGCCCCGGCCAAGTCATCCCTGTGTCCCCACAGCACCTAATATACAACTTGGCACCCTGGAGTATTATGGAAATATTGGCTTTATTACTAAAAATAAAGTCCAGAAGCTCTAGGGTTGGCCCTGGAAAGAGACTGGCTCGGGGCAGAATGGGGGCTTGGGGAAGGCAGCTCCAGGGACCTTCCAGCCCTATCAAGGATTCGTCTTCTCCTTGGAGGCTTCTGAAGACCACCACAAAGCCTCCCTCCATGGTGGTCCCAGGGGAAGGCTGCATTTCCCCTCACACATCTTTCCAGGTAAGGTCTGGAGCCTGCTGAAGGGGGCTAGAGCATTAAAAAAAGACTCTGCCAAGGGACTAGGAAACCCCAGGAGGGAGGTAACGGAGAGACCCAGGGAGATTTGAGAGCCGAGCTTTAAAACCGGGCTTTACACATGAGCAGCTTGCGGTTCACCGTGGGCCCCTTGCCCGGCCTCTGTGTGGCAGAGTATAGATTTCACCATGTCCGCAGGAAGGCCGCCTCAGGCCTCCAGGATTCTCCGTGTCCACTGCCCAAAGGCATTCCCACGCAGTGACTCGGAAATTCTACAAGTTAAGTTAAATCTGTATTTTTATGACATCGTTAGGAATATTCTTAAAGCAAAACAAGAAATCCTATGCATGCTATTGCAGGAATGATACTACTTCACCACATCACCGACCACTCAAAGAAAGGGAATTCATTTTAGGGTTGACCTCAGAACAAAACGTTTGCTCTCTCTGTATACTTGAGGAGTGTCCCCCGACGGCAGGGCCACCCTCAGAAAAAAGTTCCTATTTGCAACCAGGAAACAACGTAACAAAATAAATCACAGTCATTGAGCAGATGCAGAGGCTGGGAGGACGGCCACTGTCACCCATCTTCTCTGATCTCAGAATTTTGTGTTTGTCACTCTTGTGGAGTTTACGATAAATGTCACAAATGTGAACCTACAAAATAAATGTATGCCCGCCAGGTCCTGCTGTTCTTTGTTTTACATATGATGTTCCACATTAAATTTCATTTTGTAAAAGGACTTCTGCGTCTCTGAAAGCTTAGAAGGCCCTCCCTAGACCATTAAAGGGAGGTTGAGCCTTCTTGCCAGCCCAGCTGCCCAGGACCATCAGGACCCCAAGACCCGCCCGCCCACAGACGTGTCCTTATTCTTGTGGGACCAAATAGGAAAACCAGGTCTCGAGGCAATTCACCCAGGAAGCTCTTGAGCTGAGGTTGTCGGGAGGAAGCCTTGCTGACTCCCCACCTCTCTGCCTTACGGTGGCTTTCCTGGGTTTGAGGACCCACGTTTCCCTGACACGGTGGGTACATCCACTATCCCCTGGTATAAACTGAGGGAGGGGCAGTCATCAGAAATGCTGGGAAGGAGAACTTTCTCACACACGACAGCCCAGTGACTGCTGAGATTATTGTACAGCAGCCTCGTACGTCAGAGCCAGACCTAGACACACCCCACATTTACATATAAGGAAATTGAGGCCCAGGGAGGGAAGTGACTTACCCAAGGTCACACCACACGTGCTCCCTTGGCTCTGTGTTCCCTCCTCCCTCCATGATGGCCCACTTCCTCACTTGCTTTGATGATCAGCTCCGAGGTGAGAGGGTTAACCTTCATTGTGAAAAGATATTAGTAGTGATTTATATTCTTAAATGTGGCTAATGGCAGAAATAAAATGATAATGAGACAGCAACACATGCTTTCCAAGTGATTGTTCGCCAAAGCGAACATTAAGCCTGATTTGATCACACCCATTAGAGATTGCAGCTGAACATTACAGGGATGTTTCTGCTGAATTTGTCTGATGGATGTGGCAAGGTCAGCTGCTAGGGATAAAGAACCATCCCTGAAATGTCCAACTAGACAGAATTTTACCAATTATAGGTACAAGAGAATTTGAAGTGCTACATGTAAATCAAACTATTTCTAAAATGAAGCAGTTATTTTTCAAAATTCGTTTGTATAATACAAGCAGTTCTACCTTTATTGGCCTCTCTCATAAGTAAAAAGATATTTGGGGAGGGTAGATTTTATTTATTGTTTCAGATATTGGGTTTCGTAAAGTGAGAGACACCTATATGGAGAGCTTTAAGTCTGGAAGTTACCTTAGAGACTCTATGGTTCAACCCCTTCATTTTCCAAATGAGGCAGCTGTGGTCCAGAAAGGGGAAGTGACTGTCCCAAGGTCACACAGCAATTAACATCAGAGCTAGAACTATGAAAACGTCTCCGGATCCAGGTCAAGGCATTATTTGATTAAAATATTATTTGATTAAACTCCCTGCCCTGTGAGTTGCAGGAACAAGATTACAGTAATGAAAATACAAAGGAACACAGTCTACTTCCTTTATAAGTCTTTTATTTTGCTTTTAAAAATATAATATTGTCACTCAATTTCAAAAAAAATCTTTAAATGGCATACAATAAGACACTTGCTATCAAGAAAGAAAGAAGAAAGAAAGAAAGAAAGAAAGAAGAAAGAAAGAAAGAAAGAAAGAAAGGAAAGAAAGAAAGAAAGAAAGAAAGAAAGAAAGAAAGAAAGAAAGAA
>NW_023270268.1:83044789-83195146 GCF_011800145.1 Mirounga leonina
GAAAGAAAGAAAGAAAGAAAGAAAGAAAGAAAGAAAGAAAGAAAGAAAGAAAGAAAAGAAAAGAAAAGAAAGAAAGAAAAGAAAGAAAGAAAAGAAAAGAAAGAAAGAAAAGAAAAGAAAGAAAGAAAGGAGGAAGGGAGGAAAGGAGAAAGGGAGGAAAGGATGAAGGGAGGAAAGGAGGAAGGGGGTGGGAGGAAGAAAGGAGGGAGGGGGAAGAGAGGAGGGAGGGAGGAATAAAGGAAAGAAGGAACGAAGGTGGGCAAGCAGAAATAAGAATGCATGCATGATGCATGTAAGTGTATGTGCACGTGCGCATCTGTGTGGTCTGTTGAGGGGGGTGGTTAGTCAAAGAATACATATGTTGGGTGAAATCAAAACCTCTAGTAAAAACAGTCACTAAAATTGATTTAGATCTGCGTGTCCTGGTAATAAAATTTTCATTTGCTTATTTATTTCCGAAAAACCCTGCAGCAGAGGTATAACGAGAGAGTCTCCCTTTCTCGCCTCTCATCCTATCACATCTTCCTACACACCAGCCTGAGAACCACAGAGCAACACTGCAGCCCTCTGGGGCTGGAAGGCTCCCCAGCCACCACGGAGCCCAACCGTCCAGTTGACAAGGACAACCAAACCCCAGAGAGAGAGAGGTCAATTGCCATCTAATGGCAGAGTCCAAGAAAAGATAAGGGCGAATGCTGGAGAGACACCAGACACCTCATGTCTGAGTTTCAGGGATGGTCAATGATTAAAAAAAAATTTAACTTGTTTTTACAAATACTTCAGTTGCATAACAACAGCCAACATCCCTGATCCTCTTTAGCCACCTCCCTGAGAACCTTGAGCCTGACGGTCACAGAACTTCCTTCCATGGTGTTTTATGAGGTACAATATCCTTTCGTGCCTGGCATGTCCCATGGTGCTGCAGCTTATCCCTGGGAGGCAACGGGCAGAACAGGAAATTGGGCTTCAGAGAGTCAGACTGGGCCAAGGTCACACCGCTGGGCAGTGCCGCTGATGGATCAGCTCCTGACTGTGAATCAGGCTCTTGATGGCAAGTCCACTCTTTCCTCTCTGTGCTGTGCCCCCCCACCTCCGAGAGGTGGCAGAGAGTGTGTCCCACTGCCCACTGATGAAAGCCCTACAAGGACACTGTGACAGCTAGTCGGGGTGCCATCTCCATGGTCAAAGTGCCATCTCTTATCAGCATTCAACATCTAACACAGGGGATTTCAGTGAAATGCTTGTTTTAAAGGGATATATATCTATTTCAACGTAAAGGATTCAAAGGCTTCACGTTTGAAGTTTTGCAGGTCACCAATGGATACCTCAACAGATGACCTGCAAACCTCATGGTCACCCAGGGGCTTCTGGGAGTTAGGTTAACACTGTTATGAAACTTCAAAATGAGGTTCATGGGCTTTGGATGAGGCAAGGATTGAGAGAGACATAGGGAAAATGTAAAGCAATTGTCAAGCATGGGTCAGGGAAGATTACCTCTGTAGTCAGGCCTCTGAGCCTGAGGCTTAAAGTTGAAAATAATAATAATCGAGCATGTTGGTTCGATTTGAGTATGAAAAGCCAGTGTCTACGGGGGGCTGGCTGCTGAGCTAGGCGTTCATCCTGCTGGGGCATCGATGGAGACATTGTCAGAGACAAGGATAACTGGAAGCAGAGAGATCCCAGCTGGGCCATCACCCCCACCTACCCCCCTATCTGAATTTGCAGTACTAGCAGTTAGAAAAAGTGTCTCCATCTTGTAAACACAGCAAATTTGATCTGGAAGTCATTGAGAAAACATAAACATGGAGCCTCATGTGGTCATGTTTACACTGCTCCAGCCCCGGTGAAAGATGAGCTGGTTATGGAAGGATGGGTTTTTCTCAAAGGCGCTTTTTTTTTTTTTTTTAATGAAAATCCCAGGAAGCACACGTTACCATGAAGAGCAAAATCCCGACGGAGAGACCATAAGAGCATGAATAAGTGTTGCTTATGCAGGTAACAGACATAATGTCACATTTATTTGGGCCTTCTTCTGCAATTGCAGAAGGTGCTTTTCCAAAAAGTCAATTGCTTTTGAAGTGGAAATTAACAGTACCAGAGCAGCTTCTAAACTGTACCCTTAGTTAAGAATATGGTTTCATGGGCGCCTGGGTGGCTCAGTCGTTGAGCGTCTGCCTTCGGCTCAGGTCATGATCCCAGGGTCCTGGGATCGAGTCCCACATCGGGCTCCCTGCTCAGCGGGAAGCCTGCTTCTCCCTCTCCCACTCCCCCTGCTTGTGTTCCTGCTCTCGCTCTCTCTCTGTCAAATAAGTAAATAAAATCTTTAAAAAAAAAAAAAAAGAATATGGTTTCATGACTATTTCGTGTTGCCCAAACCCATTCCAAATCTGCAGTAACACGGACCCAAAATTCAGTCCAGTTCCCTTCATTTAACCAACACCTAAATGGAGGCCCAGATGGGGAGGTGACTTACTTAAGGTCACAGAGCTTGTTAGTGCCAGAGGTGAAAATAGGACAATGATTTCCTGATGTCATCTGGTTCTTTCAGGACATGTCTCTTCCAGATGCATTTATTTGGGATTGTGATCTATATGGGGCAGGTAATGGGTGCTATTCCATAACTGTGGGCACGAAAGAAATGCCACATGATTGTTCTGTAAATAAATTAATTCTGATTAGGAGTGCCCCGCCTGGGTCGGTGGAGAAATTCACCAGCTCAGTCACGAGTGACTGGGGGGCTCGTCCGGGAAGCAGCTGCAGCGCCACCGCCCCCCCCCCCCAGGGGGGACATGGAAGGGCCCAAGGTGTGCGAGTGGAGTAGCTGTAAGGGCCTCTGGCTTTTGATGTCCTCGCACCTCAAGGTCTATCCAGACCAGTAGCTCACCCACTCCTGGGCTGCGGCATCTGCAGAAGATGCGGGTTCCTGGGCTCACCAAGGCTCTGCCTCCACTCTGGGGCCCTGGGAGGGAAGGGAGTCAGGGCCTGGAACCCAAGCCACTTCTCTTCTAAGCTGGGAGGACCTTTTCAGCCCACTTTCTTCCCACTCCCGTGAATTCTCTCTCTGTGCCTGCTCCCCAGCCTCCCCAGTTGCCTCCTTCCCAGGTTAGCACCATATTCTCCAAAGCCAGGCCAGAAAGAGAGAGAGAATTATCTTGAAGAACTCCTGCTTTCAACCCTGTGCCCAAGGAGTCTTAAAACAAGGAAACCCAAAAGGCCTATCTACCTAGATCGAGGAAGGGGAAAATACAATAAGGACAAATTCCAAATGGATATCTCAGGGAATTTTCCCACTATTGGTATATACCACCCTTACCAAGCAGAGTTCAGATCCTTTTATAATGATGCAGTGATGCACTTGGTACAACACCTGGCGGTCTACCCAGCACTTTCAGACTCACCCGCTCCTTTCACCCTCAAACACCAAGGTTGGTCTTGTCACTCCATTTCAGATGAGGAGACTAAGGCTTAGTGATGAGATATTTGTGGTTCCTTTGTCCTGGTCCTGAGAAGAGGGTGGCAAGCCATGCATGTCAAATACCCTCTGAACTTGGCCGAACTCTCAGTAAACCAGTGCTTGTTAATGCCACTCCATGATATATTTCCTCCTTCAGTTTTAAACAGCCCCATGAACTTAGGTGAAACAGCCAAATGCAACTTCCGACATTCTTCTGGGCTGAGCTCCATTGTTTTTGTTCACTCAGCTTCGAGGTTTAAAAAAAAGGACCAGAGATTATAAACAATCCCCCGACTTTTGTTCCACCTCTGCATTTGAAGTTTTTGGAAAGAAGTTCAATGAATGATGAAAAGAATTGTTTAAATTCCCCAGGGTTATTTGGATAAGGTCTTTGTGCCCTGGTGCCAGGACCCTGAGACGGTCCTCAATCTCTATTTGTCACCACACTCCGGCCTGATCTGCACCTTCAAGGGGTGCAGATCAGACACACTACAAACCTGTAAGAGCTATGGTCTCAATGTGTCCCCCAAAATTCGTATGTTGAAACCCTAACCCCCAATGTCATGGTAGCAAGAGATGGGGCCTTTGGGAGGTGATGCAGCCCTCATGCATGGGATTCGTGCTTTTAATAAAAGGGGCCCCCCAGAGCTCCCTCACCCCTTCTGCCATGTGAGGACACAGTAAGGAGATGATCTTCCAAAAACCCAGAAGCAAGTCCTTACCAGACACCACCTCTTGGATTTCCAGCCCCCAGAACTGTGAGAAATACATTTCTGTGGTTTATAAGTCACGCAGTCTGTGGTATTCTGTGAAAGCAGCCAAACTAAGAGAGTCCCTCAGTGCCTCCAGTCACCCAGCAAACATTTCCTGAGCAGGCCGTATGTGCTGGGCGTTGTTCTAGCATGTGGCGACCCAGTCACAGAGTCCCTGCCCATGTGGAGCTCCTGGTCCAGTAGAGGGAGAGCATGACAGATGGTAAAGAGAAATAAATAAATAATATTCCAGGGGATAGTGGCGATATGAAGAAAAGACAATTGACCCTTGAACAGCTCAGGGGTTAGGGGCACCTGCAATGTCAAAAGTCTGCATATAACTTCTGACTCCCCCAAAACATAGCTACGAATAGCCTACTGTTGCCTGGAAGCCTACCGATAACATAAATAGTCGATTGATACACATTTTGTGTATTGTATGTATTATACACTGCATTCTTACCATAAAGTAAGCCAGAGGAAAGAAAATGTTAAGAAAATCATGAGGAGGGGCACCTGGGTGGCTCTGTCCGTTGAGCATCTGCAGCTCAGGTTATGATCCCAGGGTTCTAGGATCGAGCCCCGAGTCGGGCTCCCTGCTCAGCGGGGAGCCTCCTTCTCCCTCTCCCCCTGCTTGTGCTCGTGCGATCTCTCTCTCTCTCTTGTTCTCTGTCAAATAAATAAATAAAATCTTTAAAAAAAAAAAAAGAAGAAAATCATGAGGAGGAGAAAGTACTTCCAATACTGTACTATATTTATAGATATATAAAAATCTGTGTGTAAGTGGACCCACACAGTTCAAACCTGTGTTGTTCAAGAGTCAACTGTACAGCGGGGTAAGGGGGATCTTCTTCTACAGAATAATGTCTCCAAATGTCGCCTAGTAACACTGACTATAAGGACTCAGAACCACTGTTACTATTCTCTTATTACATTTACTGAGTCTGTAAGCAGCAGGAACATGAAATAATCAGCACGAGTTTCCCCTGAAGGCTGTGCCCATTCACAAAAGCCCCACGACAGAGGCCACAGTATCCAGGATGGTAGCCATGAGAAAGAACGAGATCAATTTCCACTTATACTGAGACTGGAAGCTCTTCATAACCCGTCACTAAGTGAAAAGAGCAAGCTGCAGAACAAAATGCAGGATATGATCCCACTCAAGTAGAAAACCTACTAGCGAGCATATTCATAAGTGTACCAGCGTATGCATGTAGATTCTAGGATATACCGGCCACTGACAGAGGTGTCATCTGGGAGCGGGTCAAGGAGGGTCAGACTGTGGTTAGGGTAAGGGTAAAGAAAGGGTGGGGCTTGTGCTTTTAACTCTGAATTTGTATTTCATTTGAACTTTTTAAAAATCAAAAATAATCCATATATTGTGTAGGTTTAAAGAAGTTAATGAAAAGCAATGTTACCTGGGTAGGCCGTAGCTACCCAAAGTCTCAAGTCCCAACACTAGCATCCCTCTAGGATGTGACCTTGCTCAACTCACTAACACTTGCCCCAGGACCACCATGATCAGGCTGTACAGTGCAAAGGGGAACCATTCGCACAGGGCCCTCTTCACTGTGAAACATGGGACTCATCCTCTCCAGGACTTCTTTTCCCCGCCTCCAACCCCATGCCATCACATGCTCTATAATCACCATTTCCGGGATACAAGATATCATTTTGTGCCCTTTATATACTCTGGTCCCTTTCTTAGGAAAAAAATATCTCTTTGCCTTCTCTATCCACAATCTCTTATTCTTTCAAGACCTAATTCAAATAGCTCTGTTCTTCAAAGGTCATTCTGAGTCCCCAGCAGAATTTGTTCCTTTATTTTTGTGCCTACCACTATCACCTCTCTTATCATATTGCTTGGTCAATTTTCCCAGTGAACATCTTGGGGACAAAAACTTAATGTCATATTCATTTTGGTTTACTCAGAACTGAATGCATGAAATATGAGCGATGGAATAAATGAAGAGATACCCCAGTGGCAACCCTAAAACACTGGTTTTTAGATCAGTCGTCCAAAATTTTTTCACACTTAGACCAATTCTGTTTTTCCAAACTGTTCTGCAAAACATCTCTTCTTAAAAGGTTAATTCTGAATGTTAAAAAGAGGCTCCATGGGCGAATTTTGGGGAAATGCCACATTACAGGTAAAGAGTTCCTTTATCTAGTCTTCTCAGAGGGTTTCATATGCTAATAATCATATCAAATTGCCAAGAAGAGGAAATAGTAAACCAGTTCCAAACTTATCTGACCATTAATCTGCTTTTTCAAAAATACCTCTTCATTCAAGAGATCTATTGTTAGATTTCCTTGCTATGTCCCATCCTCTTTAACCAAGAAAGAGAGAAGCAACTATTTCATGCATTAAGAAGCAGTAGAAGTAAAGAGGGAGTGAAGGTACGGCCAAACATCAGAGGACCTTCGGTGTTGAGCTAACGAGGGGATGGAATTTGGTTCGCAGTGCGCAGACACCGGAAGATGTCAAATAGAGGCTTTGCATTTGAGAAAGTCACCCTGGTTGGGGCGCCTGGGTGGCTCAGTCATTAAGCGTCTGCCTTTGGCTCAGGTCATGATCCCAGGGTCCTGGGATCGAGCCCCGCATCGGGCTCCCTGCTCCGCGGGAAGCCTGCTTCTCCCTCTCCCACTCCCCCTGCTTGTGTTCCCTCTCTCGCTGTGTCTCTCTCTGTCAAATAAATAAATAAAATCTTAAAAAAAAAAAAAGAGAGAGAGAGAGAGAAAGTCACCCTGGACTCACTGGAGAAAAAGGACTGAAGGGAGAAAGGGTGGATGAATCAGGAAGACAGGTAAGGGACTGTTGCTGTAGTCCTGGTTAGCAATGACAGGGGTCCTCATAAGAAACAGTGGCAGAGACTGAGAGACAGAGACATAGAGAGACAAAGAGCCAGAGACAGAGACAGAGTGAGACAGAAAGACAGAGATAGAAAGACGGGGCAGAAAAAAAGAGCCAGGGACAGGGGGCCTGGGTGGCTCAGTTAGTTAAGTGTCTGTCTTTGGCCCAGGTCATGATCCCAGGGTCCTGGGACTGAGTCCCACATCAGCCTCCCTGCTCAGTGGGGAGTCTGCTTCTCCCTCACACTCTGCCCCTCCTCCATTCGTTTCCCCCCCCCCCATTCTCTCTCAAATAAATAAGTAAAATCTTTAAAAAAGAGAGACAGACAGGAACAGAGAGACAGATGGAGGATTTAGGACTTAATCACCAATTAAATTGTACTGGGACAGATGGGAGGGGCTCAGGCAAAGCGGAGACCAGCCTGCAAAATTGAAGGGGATGTCAAAAAACTCAGGAATCAGAATAAATATTTCAATGCAATGTGTTTTTTTAAGTTTATTTTTTTAAGTAATTTCTATACCCAATGTGGGGCTTGAACTCAACCCTGAGATCAAGAGTTGCATGCTCTTCCAACTGAGCCAGCAAGGCGCCCCTTAATGCAATATTTTTAAAAATAAAAATTAAGGCAAAACATTCATGATATAGAAAATATTAAATTTTTAAACAAAGACAAGATGTCTTTGTTTACTAATTTTTTATTTCTGCCCTCTTTGTGCAATATGGCTCAGCAAGGCACTCAATGCAGGCTGACCCCTAGGTTATAGAATTGTGCTGCTTAAAAAACTTAGTGGGAGAAGGAATTGGTTTGGGGTAGAAGTTGGTGGATGTTATTTTGGCTCTTACAGGCGCTCAGACCCCTCAAGCTGCCACTGAGGGCTATCTAGTGTAGGAATAAAAAACAATCTCTGAGACTGTGTGGTGAGAATTTTGGCTCAATGCTGAGACCACCAAATTCACTCTCTTCTCAAAATGGACTGTAACCTTTACTTAGCTTCCCCACATCAAATGGAAAGTGGCAGGAAGGTGTTCCAGGAAAAAGCACATTGCTTAAGCAGTTCAAATAGTGGATCCACACCATCCCAGACCACCACGCAGGTGTGCCCAAACCCAAGCTGTGACCATCGTCATTAGGCTCCTTCACCAATTCCCCCCTCCCCCTCCTCCTTCCCCTCCCCCACTTCCTTTCCTTCCCCCTCCTCCTTCTCTTCCCTCTCCTTTCTCCCCTCCCCCTCCTCCTTCCCTTCCCCTCTCCTCCTTCCCCTCCTTATCCTTCTTCCCTTCCCCCTCCTCCTTCCCCCTTCCCCCTCCTCCTTCCCCTCCCCCCTCCTCCTTCCCCTCCCCTCCTTCCCCTCCTTCTCCTCCTTCCCTTCCCCCTCCTCCTTCCGCTCCCCATCCTCCTTCCCCCTTCCTCTCCCTCCCCCTCCTTCGCCTCCTCGTCCCCCCTCCCCCTCCCCTGCCCTTCCCCCTCCTCCTATTTGCCTGCTCTGAGGGCGAAATGCTGACCACTTCCATGATGGTGAGGATGTTGAGTGGGAAGGAAGAGGGAGGAAGGGAAACAAGGGCACAGGAGAAGGGACGGAGGAAACAAAAAAGGCCGAGAGGAAGAAAGGAGAGCAAAGGGAAGAGAGAAGATGAAGAGAAGACACAAGAAGATGAAGAAGAGAAGGCATGGTGCTAAGTCATATCATTGGTCTTACAAATTAGGAATCAACTATTTCAGGTAAATTTCAAAGTTGAAAGCTGCTCCCCGCAGCAGGGGCCACAGGGCCACAGTGACAAACTGAAGAGAGATGGCACACTGATTCCAACTTTGTTGTGTTTCTTAGTCAGGAAAGAGGTGCCCCTCCAGGGCACGTAGCCGCCCGCCTGACGTCCCCGCAGGCACCAGCCTGGGACCAAGAGGACGGTTCTTGCGCACAGAGGCAGGGTCTGCACCCAGCCCCCCAGCTAGCTCTGCGGGCGCTCCCGAAGTCCCCGGGAGTAGGAACACTCTAGGGATTAGTGGCTCAGGGGAATCCCTGCTTTCTCCTCTTTAGAAGGAGAGAGAGAGAGAGAGAGAGACAGTCCCTCGGTGGTGACACCGTTGCTACCGTGATTCTCACATTTAGCCCTAACGACCAGTCTTGGACAAACACACCAGACAAGAGAAATGACCCGAAGAAGCCAGATGGAGCAAGCCAGGCAAGGAGCTGGGCATCTTCCAAGTGAGATTTTGGTGACGTGAATATGGTCGCCAGAGGAGACAACTTCCCTGTCAATTCAGTGTGCCGGCACTCTGGGGCCCTTCCCAAGCCCTGGAGTCACGGTGGCCATGCCCACAGCTGCTGGAGAAATGCCTCAAGAGACTTTTCCAGGTAACTGACAGGCCCTGGAAACAGTCTTGGACTGAGTCGGGAGACCCCTACCACTAACTTAATCAGATGACCTTGGACAGATCATGACCTCTTTCTGGAACTCAGTGTTCACATCTACAAATAGGGGACACTGGGGCGGGGAGTAGGTTTAGCCCTCCTATGGTTCCCAGATGCATATCCAGCCATAAGCCACACCAGGTTCACCAAGGGTGGGACAAGGGGCAGGGGCATTTGTGCACTTTCTGGGCCAGCCTCCAGATTCTGGTTTGGTATGTCCAGGACCCGCCGGGCTGGTGCTGATCACTAGCCATATGAGGTCAAACTGATGGCCTTACGGGACCTCTGACGTCCTTTGTGGCCCACAGACAGCCAGAGACAACCACCAAACAAGGTTACTATAAATTACATCAAAGACATTTGGGGATGGGACTTTCTTTCAAATGACGTGGAAAAGAAGGACAGGACAGCCTACAGATTTCAGAATATCTCAAAAAATAACACTTGTGATGGGAAATAGAATCCACATAAATAAACAGAACTGAAAAGGCAATTAAAGAAAACATCCCTCAACTTGGACTCCTTAAATATAATCTACAGGCAGTGTAGGAGGGGTGGGGAGCGAGGGAAGCTTCCATCTCCCCAACAATTACAAAGTGATTTGTTGTGGAGGTCACAGCGGCCCCTGTTTGGGCCTGTTACAGTTCGCTAAGCTCCACTAAGCTTAGGTATTAGGCGATCCTTCATTGGAACATTTGTGTTGAGGGAAGGAGGAGGAGGAAGGGAGGAAGCTTTTTTTTTTTTTAGCTCTGGAGCTGCCTGAGGCCCAGTCTAAATCTTGGGCACAGTTCTGTTTGTCTTCCTTGGCTATTCACGTTGCTGATGTTCCAGGCATTCTCTGCCCCATTGCTCGGTGTTTGTTTATGGCAGCGAAGTAGAAAATTGTAATGTCTGCAATTGTTACTGGTTTGCTGATTGTGTGACCACCTGGTCTGCTAGATCCAGGACAAAGGCAGTAAAGTCCCCCTTTAAAGCTGAAGCTGTGTACTTTAGGAGGAAGAAGAGAAGGGGATGTTTGTCCACCTTTTGTTTGTGTCTGTGTGTTGTTTTGTAAAGAAGCATTTAAAGTGGAAATTATTTTAATTAAAACAATAAAACCCCCTTAGCACACTTCTAGTTTGCAGTGGAAGGCTGCCTTTTTTTTTTTTACAATGAAATGCCCTGAAACTGAGGAATTCCTCAGTAAACAACTTCATACTTGATTTGCCACGTATGAAGTTGGATGGGCCGTTTCCAGATGTTTTCCCAAAGGCCCTGTGCCCTGAGGTACAGCGACTCTGCTCTAAGACATCCCTCTGGTCCCCAGGAACCCCACTGCTGTTTCAGCAGCTTTTTTTTTTCCATTTCATAAAATGCCACGTTCAACATGCACGTTTCATCCAGAGAGGCTGCTAAGATGTTCAAAGGATTCAGAATTACCGGCCCACCCCGCCCCCCACCCTCTGGAGTCATATTAATGACTAATATTAATATTAGTCACAGAAAATATTTAACATCTGTCCTGCCATACCACCCAAAAGTTTTAAATTGAAGGAAGATGTGTTTCTTGCACTAAATTACCCAAGGAATTTTCCGAGTGGAGCTCAGTTACCTAGGTTGGCCAGGACACCAGTGTTGGAAAATCCTTCCATGCTTCTAAGTGCCAGGGCACTGTGACTGGACAGAAGGACAGCCCTTTGGACCTCACCTCCACACAGCACCGGGCAGTACCTGCTTGCTAGCACTCAACTGGCTCTGGCATAGTGATAATAATCATTAATAAGAATAGTAACAGCAACTGCTGTCACTGGGTGCTTACTATACACCAGGCCTTGAGTTCAATGCTTAATGTACATGATTTCATTTACTCTTCCTAGCAACACTAGTAGGTGTGTATTGTTAATCTCCCCATCTTACAGAAGAAGAAAAATATATGAGGCTCCCAGGATCTAGATGTCTAGGCAAAGTTCACAACACTAGTAAGCTAGAATTGAAACCCAGCTTTGTGTGGCTTGGTGCCCATGGTCTCAGCCACTCTGCCAAGGTGTGGCCCCAGTACACGCAGAAAAGCATTAGCCACCTGGTCACCCAGATACAGAGCATCTTACCGAGAACCTGTGAAGGGCAGAACTGTGGGCTGGGGTCAGAAGTGCAGAAGACAGACGAGTAGTCAATTCTGCTAATAACCGGTCATGCTAACAAGGTGACCAGCGGTCCCAGTTTGCCTGGGATGGTCCTGGTTTTAGCACCAAGAGCCTTCGTCCCAGATGTGGTAGGCAGAATTCTAGGATGACTCCCCGAATTCCTGGCCCCTGCTGTACACACAACCTCACCCACTTACTCAATCAAACATTAAAGGCAGGTGTTGCTGTGAAGGGATTTTCCAAGAGCAAATAAGTTGACTTTAAGATACAGAGACGAGCTGGGTGGGCCTGACCTTATCAGAGGAGCCCTGTAAAGCTGGGTCTGGAGGCCAGCGACAGAAGTCAGGGAGATTTAAAGCACAGGGGGATTCAACAAGGCTTTAGAGATGGGGGGGGTCACGTGGCAAGGAATATGGGTGGCAGCCCCAGGAGCTGAGTGGCCTCCAGCTGACAGCTGGCAAGGAAGTGGGGATCTCAGCCCATACACTGGAAGAAACTGAAATCTGCCAACAACTTGAGTGAGCTTGGAAATGGATTCTTACCCAGAACCTCCAGCTGAGGACTCTGCCTGGTAGACGCTAGATTTTCAGCCTTGGACTTGGAGCTACCCAGCCACTTGGGTGTAAGCTCATCTGGGTATCGTTCTAAGCTGCTAGGTGGTGGTCATTTCTTGTGCAGTAATCGCAGTGCTACACACCAGGAAACCCTTCAGTCCTGGGCACACTGGAGCACTCGGTCACCCTAGAGGAATGGAGGCCCGTGTGTGTGTTGCTGGGAGATCCAGACAGCTTTCCCAGAGTTAGCCTGATATTGTGAGGAGGACTTAGACACGGGGAAGGAGCTGAGAAGCACTTCAAGAGGACGCAGCATAAGCAAAGGCAGAGAGGCAGGGATGTGCAAGGGGTATCAACTGTGAGGCTACCAAGGCACCGGTTAAGTCCTTGAGAGAGTTCAGTGTTTGGGCCCAGAGACTTGGTACCTTCAGCATTTGAAAGGGTCTGTTCCAGAGTCACGAAAATGGAAATGAGATTAGCAGCCTGTGACTGCATGTTTTGTTTCTGTCATCCCGGCCCTGACGCAGGTTCAGCCTTCTCCAAGAAACTCTGCACCCCTGGAAGGCAGTGACAGGGTTGGAGCTCTGTGACCCCAGAGCCAAGGACAGGGTCTGGCACATCATTGCGTGTTCAGTAAGTGCTAAGTAAAGACATGGATGAATGGTTTAAGGTGGACAAAACACTCCTACCTTGGGCCGGACCTAAGCCTATAGCCATGTTGTCCCTGGAAATTCCTAAGAGGTTGGCAAGGCTGACACGTCCCATTCTGACCCCGCCTCCTCCTGGACCTGCCCCTCCTGCTATGTATGTGAAGGGGCCTCCCAGGGCCTCCTCTGCGCGGACCTGGGGCTCTGAGGTCTGAAGGCCAGTCTCAGCACTGCTCCTTGGGCAAGGAACTTGACTTTTCTGCACCTCGGTCTTCTCCTGTATGACAAGGGGCACAACAGATCCCACCTCACCTGGTGATTCTGAGGATTCACGGAGTCGGTACAACAGGAGAGCCCTCAGCACAGAGCCCAGCAAAGGGTAATTTCAGTCAGTTTAGCTGTTATTAGGATTCGTTTTTACTCTAAGACAGATTTGCTGACCAAATTCAGGTAGAGGCCCTTTCACAACCCCACCCCAACCCAAGGGCATTTTCATTTTACTAGGAAGATTCTTGAAATCCCAAAAACTTTGAGATGCAATAGGAGGACTGCCTGATGGAGGTGGGTCAGACCAGGGAACCTCCAGAAGGCCCTCCAGAAACCTACTCCTTGAAGTGTAGTCAGTAGACAGCATGGGCCACACCTGGGAGCTGGTTTGTGCTGCAGAGTCTCAGCCCTCCGCCACAGGGCCCGAGTCAGAACCTGCATTTTTCACAAGCTCCCCTGGGAGAGGCACGGGTCGAGACGAACTCCCATCGGCCCTGCATCTGAGCAACGCAGCGTCTCTCTGACCTCTCCTTACAATTTGCTCTAAAAGTTAAGTGTTTAAGCACATAGGCAAGCCAGACCACAAAACTCTGAGCTGGCAAGAGAGAACCTCCTTTCTAGGGACAGCTGGCTCTCTACATGTTTCAACAAACTGGCATTATCCAAGAGCTCTAATGGTCTGAAGTCAGGCTTAAAACTCAGCAAAAATAAACTTTCCAGGAAATTTCTGGCACACCCACTCTTCAAACCTATCATCTCAGGAATGTTATCCAAGCAGTGGCCTCCTTCCCCACTTCTAACTCCATTTCCCAGTTTAAGACAGTTCTTGTTCTGGCCTCGACATGACAAAATATACATACACAAATGGGAGAGAACAGGGAAGCGCATTTAGTGAGGGCTTTAGGGAAGTCCTCGGGAAAGTCCATGATCTCATTTTGGCACACATCGTGTTCTACACCTTAAGGCAAATCCCGTTTTAAAAGAATATCTTAAATCTGACGGGCATCTGCTCTTGGTCACTGCAGTTCAGAGAGGCATACCTGCAAATAGGAGAAGTAGAACCCACACATCCGCCTTCCTGTGGTCACCATTTCCTTACCTCCCAAGCCAGCCGAGCTCTCAAGTCTTCCTTGAGGACCCAGACTCCAATCAGCCACATCCTTTGGACCCATTCACAAACATTCATATTCATGAATGGATGGACTACTGTGTGGTAGCCACTCCAGGGAGTTCGATGAGGCATGATGCCTTCACCAGAGGAAACTCACGGCTCATAAGGGAGAGGTGTAGATGGAACGTATCAGTCAGGGTCTGTCCTACTTATCTATTGCTGTGCAACGATCCACTCCGATCTTAGCAGCTTAAAGAAGCAATGATTTCCATATGTTTCATAGGATCTGTGGGACAGGAATCAGAAAGGGCTCAGCTGGACTTCTCTGGCTCCAGTCTCTCCCGTACGGGCAGTCAGACAGGGGTTGCAGAAGCAGCAGGGGCTGGCCAGCAATCTCTCTCAGGGCTTCCCCAGGTCATCTTTTTGCGGGAGCCAACCTGAGCTTCCTCACAGCATGGCAGTCTCAAGACAAACTATGTACACAACTGCCCAGGGCTCCAAAGGTGAGTGTCCCACAAGGATCAAGCAGAAGCTGTATTATCTTTTAGGACTCATTCAGAAGTCACAGTGTCACTTCCTCTTGAGGAAGAATTGTCAGAGTCACATTGTAAGGAGAGCACATGGGATGGGAGGCATTGTTGTAACCATCTCTAGAAAATGCAGTCTGCAACAGGGTTCCAGCAGAGGCTTAACAAAGGCACTAGTTGCAAAGATATAAGCAAGGTATAGGGAAATAAGAGCTAAGTGAGGTATCCTGACAGGGCTGGCAACAGAGAAATTGTCATGCCCCCATTTGGAAGGAACACGAGGAGGGAAAGGTTCCAGGAACTCAGAGAGAAGGGCTCTCTGGAGAAGATAGGTGCCCTGACCTCAGTTGTTCCTCCCTCCAGTCTCCTGCCTGGGCTCCCCATTGGCCAAACCCAATAGGAAGCCCACACTGACCAACCTCTGGGGAGCAAAGCAGAATGGAGAAGAGTGGAGAGTGCATCTCCAGAGGCAAACAGAAGATGCCCAGTGGTAATAAATATCTGCAATCCAAGAAAGATTATCATCTGATGCCAATAGAGAAGTATGTAACAGCAGTGCATTTCTGCAAGAGGGAAATTCTGAGCCATTGCTATGTAATGTCACAGAAATACAGCGACATGGTGTAGAGGGAGAGTTCACATCCCCAGCAGTCCTCTGGATGTCTGGGGCCCCACCCTTTCTCTTGGGGCTTAAGAGGGTCCCGGGATGTTGGGAAGGGAGTTGTCCCCATGGGCAAGCCAGATAGAACACAGAAAGTCTCTGGGCACGAGCAGGAGTGTTCCTTGACGGATGGTCTATGGTGGTGGTCCAACAGGAAGGACAGATGATGTGGTTCTTCCATACCAACAATGTGACAGTGGGACGGAGACCTGCTGGGATGGAGACTGGGTGGTCTGTGGCACCGTGTGGCCCCCCAGAGCAGTGCTCCCATGAACCCTGAATGAGTCCTCTTCTGTCTGAGTGGTCCTTCCAGGCACGGCTCTCATACTGAACCCCATCAACCTCTCTCCCTCATCATGTTCTCTCCAGCTCTCCTCTCCCCACAGCCAGAGAATCTTTATCTAACCTGGGGGTAAGGGAGCCTGGTTTTTCGTCCAGTCTTCCAAATTGTTCTTTATCATACAAAATGCAAACTCAAAGCTCCAGGTTCTTGTAGCTCCACATTCTCACCTTTTGAAACTCAAAAGCCAAGATCTGCATTCTGCACGTGTGTCCCTTCCTCGAAGCACGCAGTATGGAAGTTTTGGGGGCTGGGGAGTGTCACAGGTATGTGGTGGTGGTGGGTGGAGGGGTGTCATAGAACAAAAGTATGATCACAATTCAAACTAAGAGGTATAAGAACCCCAAATACCACTTAGGGGGGTGACCAGGTAATATTTCTTTTGATTCTTCAAAGAATGGAGAAGATTTCAACAAGAAGAGCTGGAGGAAGCATTCCAAGCAGACAGAAGAGAAGGATCGTGAAAAATAAAGCACATTCCAGAAAGGACAGTTTAATTTATAATGAGTGTAAGGGTGTTTGAATGTATTGGAAATGATTCTAGAACAGCAGGGTCACTGAGGCCAGGTCGTGAAAGACCTTGAAAGAGACCTTTCGTATTGCATTTAAAAGGCCACCGAAGGGCATGCACCCGGGCAGGGTAATGGGGTCGGAGCCGTGCTTTGGGAAGATCGGCACAGCAACAGAGTAGAGGAGGCAGACACAGTGGTTAGGGTGCTGGACGCCATTTAGGTGTAAATTCATTTGAGCCGCACGTCCCTGGCTCTGTCACCATCTGGCTTTCAAGTCCACGGGTTCAGCTGTGGTTTCTCCCTGATTCCAGACCTGTGTTTCAACTCCCTGTAGGGCATGCCCACCCACATTTCTACGTGCTCTTTAGCTCAACCCACTGAAAGCCCAACTGTCATTCCCTCTTCCCCACTGCCCCCCATCTGTGGCTCCTCTCCGCACACCGGCCCCCCCATCCTCCCCTAGACATGCTGAGGCTCCCAGGTCAGAAATCTCGTTTTCCTCAACCTCCCCCACCTCCCCCGATTCCCTTCCCCACCCCCACCCCCCAGCTCCATGGCCCCTTGCATTCTTCGCTCACCATAGGCAGATCCTTCCGAATCTCCCTTTCTTTCTTTTCCCACTGCCTCCATCTCCTTTTTATCCTTATTGGAGCTGTCAAGGTCAAGCCATCAGCGCTTCTCCCTCTGAGGATGGGTGTCCCTGCTTCTGAACTCAGGGTTACTATGCTACTAGTCTTCTCTAAACACTAAATCTGATCATGGTGTTTCCCCTTTAAAGACTTCCTCTGACCATCCCACTACCTATGGGATCAGGAAAAAATTCTTTTATCTAGCATTTAAAACCTTCAGAAGCTGACCCCACTTACTCTTCCAGCTTCGTCCCCTGTCCCTGGTGACGTGCAGGAGTTGCTATCTTGGCTCTCTGCTTTGGCCTGGAAGCAGCCGAGTGATGGGATTATGCCCTAGCTGTTTGGATTGGAGAGGAAGAGCCTCTGGGCACAGGGAACTCCCAGATGTGTGCATCAGCTGCGGGTGGCAGAGAGAGGGGGAATGAGACTCGGGAATATCTGCCACCCAGTCAAATAAGGGGGCATATGCTGCCAAAGAAATGTTTGAATTGTCCTATGTTTAAAGACTGGAAAATAGGGGTGCCTGGGTGGCTCAGTTGGTTGAGCATCTGCCTTTGGCTCAGGTCATGGTCTTGGGGTCCTGGGGTCGAGCCCCACGTAGGGCTTCTTGCTCAGCAGGGACTCTGCTTCTCCCTCTCCCTCTGCCCCTCCCCCTGCTTGTGCCTCTTCCCCTGCTCCTGCTCTCTCTCTCACTCTCTCAAATAAATAAATAAAATCACTAAAGGAAAGAAAGACTAAGAAAGAAAGAACAGATCTTATTCTCTGAGGGGCTGCCCTGGTGAGCCCTCAGATGGGTGTTGCTACAGGTTCCTCCCATAGGACACAGTAGAAGACTGGAGTTTCTTCCTGCAAGACTTAAAGCCACAGGGAGAGCTTGGGAGGGCAGGTGAACCTGAATAAACACACACTCTTATGAGGAAGAAAGAGAAGAAGGAATTCAGGGCCAATAGGATTGGTGATTCATAACTAATTAGATTGTTTTTTCTTCTCTCTCTGGCTCTATTAAACAAACACAGACGACCTTAGTGAAACAAGTTTTGGCTAACTTTACAGTGTGCTGTTATCTGCACTAGGGTCAGGAGACCTGGCTTCCAGTTCCACTGTGTCTCTAACTAGCTGGGTGATCTTGGGTAGCCCTGGCCCTTCTCTGAGCCTCAGCTTCCCTATTTATATAACCAGAAGATTGAACTCATTAACACAAGTCCTTATGTACTCAGTTCCACAGTTCTTCTACTTTAGGCCAGTAAAATATTTCCCCTCTATTTATCTACCCCTGAATTTCACTTTTTTAAATTACTTCAGGCTTCCTCTTTATTTTTTCTTTTCATTCTATCTGCTCAGCCAAGCGAGGCATAACACTTGTCCAGCCATTTTCCAGACTCTTGACTTGGGTTTACAGAGTATGTTCTGCCCACTAACTCTGTTCAGGAGTGGAACCTCCTTGGCTAGGACTCCAGCAGCCAACAGACCTTGGAACCTAGCTGTCTAGGACCCTCTCCAGGCCTGAAGGAGATGAGACCCAGGGACTCTGATGCATGAGATGCCGTGCTGGCTATTACCAAAATGGTAGCATCCTCCAACAACCTTTCCCACTTGAATGATCCTATTTATGAAATTAATGTTTCACAAGGGAAAGTAAATCGAACAGTTATGTAAACTGCCAAAAAAAAAAAAAACCACACACACACATACAATACAGGGACCAAACTAAGGCCATGGTAGTCGTTCTGATGGGAAGGAGATCATTCTGGCAGCCCCCCAGCTCAGCAGTCTTGGGGCAGTCTCAATATTTTTACATCTACTCACAAGATATTCTTGGACCCCTTCCAGGTAATGGACCCCATGATAAGGACCTTGATATTTACATGTTACCAAAGACCAGGATATTTATTCTTCAAAGGCAAACATCTGGATGAATGAGGGAATTTCTACTTAAGAAATGATGTCTTGACATCACCTTAGCTCAGATGAAATGAGGAACCACTAACCACAACACCCAGGTACCCTTGAACAGGTGGCTAAGTGTACATGGCAGGATTTTTTCATAAGACAAGCCTGCGAATTTGCATCCCTATCTTATGATATTAAAGTGTGTCATACAGACACCAGCTAAATCTAAAAGAAGCCAGAAAACTCATGCAAACTGAAAATGCCATGGACAATGGAGATATGCTATCCTTTTAGCCTTACTTTACTCACCAACCTCTGATGACATGAAAAAGGACCTGAAGAATGTTTTCAGACAGGTTGTTTGAAATCTTTTTCTCCTAATAATAGTCCTTTCTACATACAGGAGTGTTCAGTTTCATTCATTAGCCCCATCTCTTGCTCACCTCTCTTCACCATCTCTGACCTCATCATTTGGCAATATTCGTTGAGCATCCGTTACGTGCCGGGCACTATGTTAAGATGGCACAAAGTGGAACCAAACACAGTCCTGACCTCGGAGGGCTTGTGGTCCAGTTGGGGACAACTACACTTAAACAAAGAATGGCAAATAATGAGATGTACTCCAAGAAAAGACAGATGGAAAGGGAACTCAGTCCTATAAGAAATCAAATAGAATGGTCTGATTTTCTCAACAAACCATAGACTACCAGTGCCAGGAGAGACTTTACAGATTATCTAATTCCAACCCCTTCATTTTATAAATTGTGCAGTTTTAAAGATGGGGTCAAGAGATTACTTTTTCTCTTTTCCTGTTTGATGATTTATTGTATGTTTCTCAAATAGTTTTTGGAGGTAGCTAGAATGAAATCATAAATATACCACGGAAAGAAATCCATTTTGTTTTCCAGCCAAAAATACACAAGGTAGATCTCATCAACATTTGTTAAGCAAAAAGATGATTATTCTCCTAAGATTGCTATACTCCATTCCCCATCATTTGCTTTGTCTGTGTACTTTAAAGTCGTTTCTTATCCCACCATCCTACCACTGCTCTTAACCACTGGGGTCCTTCATAGAAAACTCATCATTATACTTATTGCATTTCCTACATTTGCACAGCCCTTTGGACTTTAAAAAGTATTTAAAAGCCATTGTCTCCATTTTGAGAGTCAAGTTGTAGGTTTCATCACTTTAGAGGGAGGTGAGAAGTATGAGGAGGTTCAAAATGGAGCTAAGCCCATGATCACAGGGTCAGGGAACCAGACCTACAAAGCCAGGTGAAGGGTGCCAGGATGCCCGGGACTGCTCTCATGGACGAGGCAACCAGAGGACTTGCTGCGGAATAGATTTCAAGTCCATGAAGCCCAGTGAACTGGAAAGAAGCAAGTCAATAAACACTTAGTGAATAACTCCTCTGTGCAGGGCACCAGGCTAAGTAGCTCCAAAGATGAATAAGGAAGGCACTCCTTTCAAAGAATGTTTTGGATTGCTGTACGATCTCCTTAAGCCACAGGGAGTAGAAGGCATGAGTGAGCAGAAGGCACAGGGCGGAGAGAAGTAGGGGCACCGAATTCCTGAGGTGTGACCAGAGCTTCTCCAGTGGGTTTGGAAGCGTCCCCAGCTAGTGACCCAGGGAACAAAGGAAGGCACTGAGTCTCCTCACTGGATGGCCAACACAACCACTGGACACAGGTGGACGATAACCTGTCACAGGAATGGTAGACGTGAACCCCTCTCCATGAACACCTTGTAGGTTGAACCCTTGGGCTGTGCCTCATTTCACAGCCATTAAGTAGATTCTCATGAGTGAGTTTCTACCCACTTCATAGACAATGGGATTTTAATGACATTTACGTAGGCTGAGAGAGGCCAAAAGGACCATTTGTGTGATATTTAAAACTCGGGGCTCCATGGCTGGGTGCTAGTAGGGAAACAGAGGCACAGAAAAAAGGAGCTGAGCGGGTGACTGCAGAGGGGCGCTAGGGAGGCTCCGGCCAGCAAGTCTGACCAACAAGCGGCTGATCACCTTCAAGTACAGGAAGGGGAAGAAGAGATTTCCCCGGAATCTCTCAAGCCAACCATGAAGGCAGAGACTTCAGAAAGAAGGGACAAGTTTGGAATTCGCTTAACACAGACATTGAACGAGTGGTTGAAGCAGCAGACCCACCAGGCAGCGCTCCCTCCATCTGGACTGCAGGTTCTTCGTACTCCTCTAAAATTGCCCCTGGCTTTGCTTACCAGATTGGTGGCACCCTCAAGGCAGATGGTGGGGGGAGGGGGGGTCTCTGTTCTCTAGCCCTAGGCCCTACCTCACCTCCCAGCCTCCTCTCCCACGGCTCCTCCCCTAGCCACGCGGCTTCTCTCCTCCACAGCCGCTGTCTAGACCTCTGCCTGCTGGTATCCTCCCCATCCTTGCAAACTCACCTCCCATGCCACCTCCTACAGGAAGCCCCTCCTGATCCATCCCCCAGAGGGTCTATGCTCCCTCCCCATAGCATGTGCTTCTTCATGACACTTTCATTTCATCCTGCATTACAACAATTTGTGTGCTTGTCTGAGCTCCTACCCCACCCCTCCTTAGAGAATTTCAAAGGCAGTGACCCGGTCTCTTTCATCTATGTATCTGAAGCACCAGGACAGGAACTAGAGTGTCACAGATGCTCAGCTACAGCCAATGTATACCTGGGAGAAAGCTTCTGTGAGTCTTCAGAGGTTGCGAGCTGGGCTCTGTAGTCAGACAGCTCAGACCCTAACACTTGCCTCTGTCACTAGCTAGAGCCCTAGGGCAAGAGACTTCATTGCTGTGCCTCAGTTTTCTTATCTGTAAAAGGAGCATAATAGGACCTACCTCAAAGGGACTTTGTGATGGTCTAGGTAAAATCCCTAGCATACTGTCTGGACACACTGAGTGTTTAATAAATGTAGGGAATGATTAGGAATATGGGACAGTAGGAGCATAATCTCCTTCTGATTTCCAAGAGTGTTCTAATTCATTTGTGCTACATTTCCATCTGGAAGTCTTTGTCTGTCTTCTTTATTTTTTTTTTTTTTAAGATTTTTTATTTATTTATTTGAGAGAGAGAATGAGAGAGAGCACAGGAGAGAGGGGAGGGTCAGAGGGAGAAGCAGACTCCCTGCCGAGCAGGAAGCCCGATGGGGGACTCGATCCAGGGACTCCAGGATCATGACCTGAGCCGAAGGCAGTCACTTAACCAACTTAACCACCCAGGCGCCCTGTCTGTCTTCTTTAAAGCACAGTTGCACCCAGCAGCTCTGTATCATTTCAGTGCTGTTAGATAAGCAGGCTGAGTATACACGAGAACACTAGTAGGCAGTTTGTTAACAGATTCAGAATAACCAAGTCAAAGAGATTTTCCACAAAGCAATTCGCCAATCCATCCACTCATCGGACGTGTGCAACTGTGAGCTTGCTAAGTACCACAAGGCGTCCAGAAATAAAAATGAAATGAAGTGACATCCTGCCCTCCTGTTCATCACAGTTTCCTGGGCAAAAGCCGTCAATGTCCAGCGAGTGCCATCCAGGAGGGCTGTGAGAATCCCAAGAGGGAAGGGGCCACCTCTGTGCATCCAAAGGACATTTGGGGATGCGGGGGAGGGCAATACCCATGGCAGGCTTAAAGGGGAAGGGACGATCGAGCTGGACCCTAACAGGTAGGTGGGAAGAAGTGTGTCAGAAAGACCAGGTAGAAGCTACTCCAGGTACAGAGAACAACTTGTGCAAAGGGACAGAGCCCTGACCGTCCACACTTAGAAAATGGTAAGGTCAGCAAGCCCAAAGGGCCCTGAAAATCAATCCACGTTATTCTAATACTCATGTAGACTTTATTGCAAATAGAAACATTTCTATCGAGGGGTGCCTGGGTGGCTCAGTTGGTTAAACGACTGCCTTCGGCTCAGGTCATGATCCTGGAGTCCCGGAATCGAGTCCCGCATCAGGCTCCCTGCTCGGCGGGGAGTCTGCTTCTCCCTCTGACCCTCCTCCCTCTCGTGCTCTCTGTCTCTCATTCTCTCTCTCAAATAAATAAATAAAATCTTAAAAAAAAAAAAAGAAAAAGAAACATTTCTATCGAATTAGGTATGTATCCCAGGAGAGATCATCTTATTGCTAAAATAAATGTCCTTTCCTTATTTTTTCCCAAATGATTTGACGGTTACTTTTCTGAAGTACGTTTTTGATTTCTGTTGGAAAACGTGTGACTTCAGCAAGTCCCTTTGGGCCCAGGAGAGAAAACTAAGGCAGCCCGGGATCAGAACGATTTAGTTAGCTCGCGCTAAGAGCGACCCCTTCGTGTTCGCTGGACGACTCCAACACACAATGATTTTGGCTCTTCAAAGCCAGCAAAGAGATAACCCAGGCTTCCCAAACTCAACAGGAATAGGTACAGTACTCATTATTTCCTGTTTTGTTTGTTCCTTCAATTATTCTTTAAGCAATGGAAGGAGAATGCAGCCAGAGGCCTCCTTCTGGGAGGGGAGGAGGAAATTTTGTTCATAACTTTGCTAGGAGATTATTTGGCCAAATGCTGTGACTAGAGGTCAGAAAATACTTCTTCGTTCTAGTACAGAGAGGAGGTGAGACAAAGTCTTGGCGGCCCCAGAGAAAAAAGAAACACACACACACTTTATGTCCAATTAGACTTAACTCCCATTTCTCGAGGTGGAATTGTAATCTTACAGATATTACAGAGGCAAAGCTAAGGTCCCATGGCACTGTGCAATATCTGTCAGTGATGTGTGGTCTCTACCAAATTAACTATTTAAGCGGCCTTTGTTCGTCCAGAATTTATGAGTAGCTCTTTCCCTCAATAAGCATCATGGCCTATTGGAATTAGAACTACTGTTTGTTTTCCTCTTGGTCTCAGGGCCTGGGTGGGGCTGAGGATCCTGAGTTGCAGGCTGTCATGGAGAGCCAGCCCTTCCTACCGTTGGTCGCTCGAGCCAATACATTCTCTGTGATGGCTTTAAATGTGTTATAGAGAACCCCATCTGTCAGTGTGAGCTTGAATAAATCACTTCTCTCTCCTAGACCTCAGTTTTCTCATCTGTTACAAGGAGTTATGGCAGGTTGGGGGTGAAGACTAAGATACTTTGAGATTCTTAAAATTTTCTCAATTGATCTGAAAAGGAAACTCTTTCTATCATTTTGGTTTAAGGATATTTTGTGGGGGACAGGAGAATTGTGGTTCCTGGAGTTCCTTAGCAAGAGACCACAGTGATTATGGGGCAGACAGGGTTAACCCAGCAGGAAAGACTGCTACGGAGAGACTGTGACCTGCTTGCCAGGACCAGAAGTACTGCGAATTTTAAACTTGTATTATGGAAGTGTGCTAGGGGGGAAAGAATGCAGACAGAGTAAAAGTCTGAGATGAGAGTCTAACCATTAAACTAACTCACTGAGATTATGACCAGGGCACATCCATCTTAAGTCCTCAATTTACTTGTGGGGGAAATGAACATGGAGGACAGATCCTAAGGAGGCCCAGATGGCCCTTGCCTACTGGTATCCCCTCCTGTCAAGTGTGGGCAGGACCTGGGACTTATTTCTAACCAATGGAATCTGGTGAAGGTAGTGGGATGTCACTCCCATGATCATATTACATAAGATGGTTAACACTCACCTTACTAGCAGCCTCTCTACTAACTGTCTCCCTTGCCCATTTTGATACAATAAGCTGCCATATAGAGAGGTCCCCGGGGCAGGGAACTGAGGATGACCTCTGCCTGGTAGCCAGCAAGGAGCCCTCAATCTGAAAACCCTCAAAGAACTGAATGCTGTCAACAACCACATGGGCTTGGAAGTGGATCCTTCCCCTGTCAAGCTTCAAATGAGACCCCAGCCCTAGCTAATACCTGGATTAGATCCTTATAAGAGACTCTAAAACAGGGGGCCTGGCTAAGCTGTGCCTGGACCCCAGACCCACAGAAACCATGAGATAATAAGTGTATGTTGTTCGAAGCCACTAAGTTTGTGGTAATTTCTTACATGGTAATAGACAGCTAATACAATGATGCAGTTGGAACCTGACATCTTGTGAGTGGGATAATTATATTCTTATGTTATCAGCATTACACACATAAATAAAACTACTCCATTATGACATAGACAAACACATTGTAAGCTGCTGTCACTGTGCAGGGTTGAGAATAATTTATCTTTCTAGAACTCCTAGGGTACCTGTTCTATATTTAGATTCTTATTTAATCAGGCCTCATTTCCAGGCTTCTTCCTGCTGATTGCAAACACCACACACACACACACACACACACACACACACACACACGTCCACATTCACACACAGGTCCTGCATTACACTGAATTTAATTAGGGATCAACCTGAAATAAAATGGCTCCAGCAGAAAAGAGGCCTCCTCTGAGACAGATTCTAAGGACATGAAGCGAGAGGCTTTGGTATCATTATTTGGTAGTGTTGGTTCTGAGAGGGTCAGGTAGAAAAATCTGCCAAAGTGAATGAAGCCTGAGGAAGAATTAGTCTAGTGGGGGAGCCCTATTTTTCAATATAAAATAGGGCCGCTTGTATTTTAATAGCAGCTAAAGATATTGGGCTTCATTTTATGTACAGATTTGCTCAGAGTGTGAAAGAGCACTAGTAAGCTGTATGTTATCTGCCACATTTTGTTCCTTTCCAAGCCTGCTTTTCTGGAATCCTGACATCTTCTATAAATAAAATCAACACTATGAACTGCCTCATTCTGGACAAGAAAGGAACAGGAGCAAAGTTTGGCTAGTGTCTGAGGTGGCTGGTGGCTGTTTGGAATGTTCCAGAACGGTGCTGAGGAAATATGGCCCACACACGTCCAGGAGGAGGAGGGGCAAGTCTGGACTTGGAATGCAAGGGCCTTTGGTGCTGGTAAGGAGCCTGATGCTTTGTGTTCCAGCAGAGTTTAACAGGTGCTGCCCCGCAGGAGACCTGGGAGTAAGATGGAACAGGGGCCTGAGGAGATGCAGACATTCTGGGATGGGCACAAGGCTTGGGGTGCTCAGTAAATGTTTTCCAATGAATGAATGAAGCATTAATTCGTGCCCTTAGAGGCCCAGGAGCTACACCTCCCCCGGGGAGTCTCCCCTAGCGCTTCCACTGTGTCTTCCAAGGAAGAGTGAGGTCCACCACTGCCCTTCACGGAAACGCCAGGCAGGACAGGCGGGCAAGACTCATGAAATGTCCCAATATAATCTCATAAGGACAGGGCGGCGGGGGGGGGGCAGTTCATGGAGCCTGGGGGAATTTCTGGCGACACCTCCAAAACCCTAGCAAAAGGCTGACTTAGACAAGGGAGTTGTGGACCTTTCTTGATGAACTGACTGAAACTCTAAAAGTCCCCTGCTGCTTGTGACCGAGCAGGGGCCTTGGACTTCAGCGCTAAGACAGCGCGAGGCGCCCCTTCTCCTGCAGAAGGCGTGCCCTGCACACGGGCCCTGCGCCCAGAGCTCCGGAGCGTCTGGCCCAGCCAGGAGGCCGGCGGGGCGGCTCGCCACAGCCCAGGGGCCCCGCGGGCCTTGGCTCGGCGGCCCCTGCGGCGGCGGCGGGACCCCCCAGGGGCGCAGGGGGCTGCGGCGCGGGGATCCGGGCCCACCTTTGTGTGGCCCGCGGCCTCCTCCTGCAAAGTCCCCCCCCCCGCCCCCCGCCGAGGAGTCATACCTGGCCCTTTGTCACCAGCTGCCAAAAATTTCAGAAAATCAAATATATTTCCCGACGGCAGCCGGGGCGCCCCTCCGCGCGGCCAGGTCGCTTAACCCGCGGCATCCCGGCCGACGCTGTGAAGGTCGGCTCCGTGGGCGCCCCGGTTCTCTCCACAACCACCGCCAGCGAGCCCCAAGACATCGGCTTCCCAAGCGTCCGGCCTGTTACAGGGATACATCAATAGGCATCTTGAGTTCGGAGGGTGTGTTTCCTTTTTTTCCCCCGCTCAGCAATGAACAGATGCATGAGAAGTCCGTTGCTTACCAGCCCAGCGCTGTCCTCGCTCTCGCCCCAAGTCCAATTTCATCCGGAGTTTTCAGCACCCCCCAACCCCCGCCACGGCCAGAGTCTTCCCGAAGCCGCGGGCTGATCTGAAAATGCCCCTCTTAGGCGGGATTCTCCGGGGTCTGGGGCACCTGAAGATGAAAAGACATTACCATTATTCTCCTTGATTAGGTTAATATTTCCTGAAATGAATCAAAATAGTGTCTTGCGAAATTTTTTGGTTTTTTGTTTTTTGGTGATTGAGTGGGAAAATAAATGTCCTTTTTTTTTTTTTTTAAGAAAACCAATAAAAGAAAAAAGGCAATCTAGAGTAGGCACATGCTTACAACACATATCCCCTACATTCTTTTTCTCTGCTCCTAAAGTAATGTTTAGGAGAGATGGATATGCACAAACCTACCAACAAATGATGAAAGTCCAGTAATACCTTCCCACAAAAACAGTCGTAGGGGCACCTGGGTGGCTCAGTGGGTTAAAGGGCTGCCTTCAGCTCAGGTCATGATGGGGTGGGGGTGGGTTTGTGTAGTCGGGCTCTCTGCTCAGTGGGGAGTCTGCCTTTCCCTCTCCTTCTGCCCCTCCCCCTGCTCTCTCTCTCAAATAAATAAATAAAATAAAATAAAAAACAGTTACAAAGAGCAGCATAATTTGTACCCTCACTATAAAATACTACACAGTACAATAACTTGAATTATACAGTTGTGAAGCGAAGAAATCGATAATAGAATCTGGTCCATTGCTTGCAAATTATGCATGTTATAAAGCTTTCGCAAACATTAAAAAAATAATAATGATCTATAGGGCTTAAGCAGAAGCCTTTTCTTCTCTACCTCTTTTTTTTTTTTTTTTATCTTGAGGACTTAGAGATGCCATTCAGTTGTTCTTTGACTAAAGGAAGCAAATATAAATCAATGCCACATTTTCTAACAGACAGCATTCTTCTCTTTACACACATCTGTGTGTCTCCTTGCACGCATGCATACACACACACACACACACACACCCCTACATGAGCGCTTGGCCCACTGAGCTTCCCCATAATTTCACAAAAGAGTAACTCTAATGTTTTCTGCTTCGTAGGGAGCCGGTGGGCATGGCCGTGGATTGGATACCTACACCAGAAAAGGCCCAAGAGGCGTAATCAAATAAGGGAGCCACTTGAACTGAACTCTCAGCAGGAGCAGGAGGGAGGCCTGGAGAGGTTACAGGTACTTTTTATCCAAACTCGCAGGAGAGCACCAACTTCCTGCTGCTAGAAATTTGTCTGCAAATTTTTTCCTCATTCAGATGGGGAGCTGGGGTCCAGGAGACACCGGGTCGATATGATAACTTGATTAAAGCTGGGACAGATGACATGGAGCACCAAGTCGGCTCAAAGGAATCTGTGCTCTCCTCTTTAACCTCTCCTTGGGAGCCTACAAATTATATCTATTAATGGATCAGCCCCCTGGCATCGCACAAATACGATGTCTGCTTAAATGTGTGTCAATCATTCACAGGGACCTTTTGCAGGATTCCCACCACATTTCCATTTCTCTTTCCCCTTTAAAAAAAGTTTAACCTGTTGGCTTGTTCTGACAATGGCTCATGGCCCACCTCCTCCTGCTGAAATCACTTTGGAGGGAGAAGTCGAGTTTGTCTGCCAAAGTGTTCAGAGAATCGTTGAAATGGGCCTGGGGCAGCTGGAACGTGTCCAGGGGAGGGACCTACAAGGAGGAAGGGTTTGGAAACCATGTTCAATGAAGCATGGATGGAAAAACTGGGGATTAGCGTAGAGAAGAGAAAACACAGAGAGAACTGGAGATCTGAAGAAGTAGCTTAGGGGAAGAAGGATGGGAGTTTTCCGTGGGCCCCGAGAGAGCCCAGGGAAAGACAGGCATTCACAAAGTGCCAGCAAAGTGCCTGAATGAGAAATGGGCCACGTGCTGGGGCCGCCCCAGGCGGATGTGAGGAGATCTGTAGTGTGGCCACAGCTGAGGAATCACAGCTTCCTTCCCTGGGTCTGAGCCGGGAGACAGACAGCCAGCCACTGAAAGGTGGGAAACTTCAGCTACAAATATTACAGGGGGTTTAATTGAGGGTTAATTGAACAAACAATGCAATGTAGAGATTTTTAAGTGTACAGTTCAATGAGTTTTGACAAGTGTAACCTCCACCCCAGTCAAGATATAGAACATTTCCATCAACCCAGAAACTTCCCTTGTGCCCTCTTTCCAGGCAATGCCCCCCTCCCCCGCCCACTCCACTCCCAGGCAAGCACTGTTCCTATTTCTGTCACTCTCCATGAATTTGATCTGTTCTAGAACTGCCTTTAAATACAAGCATTCAGTATGTACTCTTTTGCATCTGGCTTCCTTCACTCAGGATGCTTTTAAGATTCATCCATGTAGTTTGCTCCTTTTTATTGCTGAGTAGTATTTTCTAGTAAGGATATAATGAATTTTGTTTGCCCAATCTCCTGCCGATGGACATTTGGCTTGTTTCGGGCTTGAGGCTATAACGACCACAGCTGCTATGAACAGCCTCACACAATTTTTTATTGCTGGGTAGTGTATATTCCAAATGCCATTTTTTTTTAAAGATTTTATTTATTTTGACATAGAGAGAGAGTACAGGCAGGGGGAGTGGCAGAGGGAGAGGGAGAAGGAGACTCCCCGCTGAGCAGGGAGCCCGATGAGGGGCTCGATCCCAGGACCCTGGGATCATGACCTGAGCCCAAGGCAGACACTTAACCGTCTGAGCCACCCAGGCGCCCCCCAAATGCCATTTTGAACAAGGCTGCAAAGCAAGAAAAGCCGAGGTCATGGGAAGTGCGGTCTTTAGTAAGACAAGCAAGAGTTTTGGGATTTAGTTTATGGTTGAATGTGTCCTCCCAGAAAAGCACAAGTTGTGTCCCTAACCCTCCCACTGGTGAGCAGGAGGCAGACACCAGCACCAGTCCAGGGCAGCCTGGGGTCCCTCATGAGCAAGAATATCTATTTCAGCAAAATGGGTAGTGGCCATCATTCGAGTTTACTCAAAACATTAGAATTCACATCTACAGAGCTCTCCCTTATATGCTAGGTCCCATGCATGCACGAGCTGCGATGGGGAAGAGAGGGATGAATTTGAATTTGATGAGCCTCTGACTCTGAAGTGCTTGCAGTCTGAAAGGAGAAATAAAATGAGTAATAAATTATGAAACCATACCTCGGTGTTCAACAAACACTTATGGATCAGCTGCTGTGCGGGTATGTCGGGGACGCGGTCAGACAGCCTTAGGAGAGAAAGCTGAATGCACTCCTCTCAGCGCTGGGAAAAGAGCCTCCCACTCTGGGAGGATGAGTCCCATCCAGAGAGGAGTACCTCGGGCCAAGGGACAGTTTGGATCTGGACTTGAAACTGTTCTTTGAGAGCCCAGATCTGCTGTATCACCTTGGGACACAGACCCTGTCTATGCCAGCTGTTGCCATGTGTACTCACGGCCTCCCTTTGGGTGGTCCTGAGAATGACTTTGGCGCTAAGGCTTTGAAGGTCACATCAAGGCCATCAAAACACAGAATACTGGTGCTGGATGTCCCTTCAGAGTTTATCGTCCACTCTGCCCCTGGGACAGATGGGGAAACTGAGGCCCATGCTAAGAGAAATTACTTCCTCAATGTCCCAGGGCAAAAATGGTTTCCTTCCAGTACATTCATTCTTTTGCTGTATCAGTCTGCCATTTATTATAAAATTATTATATGACAGAGACCTACTTATAATGCTGCTATTGGAGGGATAAGATTAGCACATTTCTATAGTCTCAGCAGGTTAATCTATCAGACTTCGCCTGTGAACAGCTGTTACATTTAGAGAAACATAGTTTAATCCAAAAGTTATCTGAACTGTGTGATAAAACAGTAGGGCCCTGTGTGATTTGGGCTCATTTATTTTCTGTATGAGGTTGTTTATTTTTTCAGTTGTTAGGCTTTTGATTTATTTCCATCCATTTTTCTATGCACAGATTTGACAACTGTGTAATTATAGAATACTGTATACACTACTTTATATTTTGCTTTTTTGAAATAGAATAAAGCTTCCTTACGTTGGCCAAACCACTCTGGCTTTTAAAAACATTGGTGTATATTGTATACCACAAGGAGGAAGAAAAAGTTGTGAATATATTGGATATATCTTCCAAACAGTTATTAACAGATTTCTTTAAAAGAAAAAAAAAAAAACATGAATTTGGAGTTATGCAAATTTGGTGGAACTTCATTTAAAATTAATTTGCAAATCAGAGGGAACAAAGAACAATGTTCATGATTCTTGCTTTGTGATTTTTTTTTTTAGTAATACTAAAAGTTATAAAGTCCTTTGTACATGCACAACACTTTAAATTTTTCAAAACATCTTTGTATCTTTTTTTTTTTTTTCTTTTGCTGGAACTTCAGACAAAATGGGCAAGGCATGTGTTATCTCCATTTTGCAGATTAAGAAAAGAGAGGCCTCGAGATAAGTGACTTGTCCGTGTTTACTTAGATAATATGTCCACGGGTTTCCACCACACCACCCTTTGCCTGCAGAGCGATGCAGCACCAGGCACCAGCCCTTCCAGCACGCTAGTGAGACCCAAAGAGCAGCGCCATTCATAGATCAGTTCCTTTTGGAGTTAATCATGACATCTGTGATCACAGAAAATTGTTTTTAAACACATAATATTCACTTCTACATGTCTTCTGCCAGAACAGGGTTAACTACATAATGTGGGACCAGTGCAAAATGAAAGCATTGGGCCTCTCGTCCAAAAAGCAGGGAAAAAAGTGTCTTTAAACATGCCAAAATATAAAGCTCTTCCCTTCCTTCTGTGGTTTCTCTCTCAACTTGTCGTGGTGATTTTTATTTGCTATCTAATGTCATTTTAAGTAAAGAGATCAAATTTTTAAATCATTTGCGTGAGTTTTACCATGCATCTACAGATTGTACAATGCCAGTTTTCAATGCAAATGTAAGAGCATCTAACGCCTACGCAGAGTCGCCAGAATGCAGAACTTTGACTTTGTGGCCCATACATGCATATGTGTGCTGTTCTTTCCAGAACAGTGGAAGTGCTACTCAACGCTAACTCAATTGTTTCTATGCCATTTCGTAGTACACACACATCCCTCTCCGCCTTTGGTTCACCGCAGAGGCTGCCGGGAACGCAGACATCATCCTCTCTCCCCCTTGCGTTGCCTCGTGGCCTTGAGCGTGAATGACTGGCTCATATGAGCAGAAGGGTATGACGGGGCTCCCCGGTCAGCCGTGGTTCGTAGAAGCCATTGCCTTCTCTCGGCCTCCTTCCGTTCTGGTTTGAACAGAAAGCACAGCCTCTCCGGGCCACGGGCGCCCCACTCAGTGGCGACACAGGGCACTTAGCTTGCTGGGACTTTCGCTGAATTCCCGCAGGGAGTCCGTGGAGGGCGCTCCGTGCACTGGGGCAGCAAGGAACTACGTGGACAGGCAGAGTGCACGTACTGCCTTGCTCTCCCGTTTTATTGGACTTCACTTATAAACAGCAGTTCAAAGATGAAAGTATGAGGAATGTCAAGAGAGTGACAGCACAGCATTAAACCACGCCCTTTGGAGCACGGAGGCGGCCGCCACTGTGCAGATCATGTGCCCAAGACACCGGCCCTGGTCAGAAACCAAAGTCAGCTTTGATTGTCACCAGTCTAGAGGCTCTGAGGGTACGCACGTGTCTCTCAGGCCTGAACCGCAGCCAGACTTGTAGAGGAGTGCCCGGGTGCACCCCCTTCCTCACAGCGCCCCTGGAACCCACGATAAGGCCCAGGCAGGCGCTCCCCTGCAGGGAAGCTGGACTATGCAATACGGCGCCAAGTAGCAGCCGTTTGCCTGCCACTGGGTGACTTGGGGCCGAGGAAGGAAGGAGTGGATATGAATCAACGGGGCACAGCCAGAGTCCAGTGAAAGGAGAATTCTTGTCGGGGAAATGCTATCGTGACCAAAAATTAAGGAGGGAGGGCGCCTGGGTGGCTCAGTCGGTTAAGCGACTGCCTTCGGCTCAGGTCATGATCCTGGAGTCCCGGGATCGAGTCCCGCATCGGGCTCCCTGCTCAGCGGGGAGTCTGCTTCTCCCTCTGGCCCTCCCCCCTCTCATGTGCTCTCTCTCTCAAATAAATAAATAAAATCTTTAAAAAAAAAAAAAAAAGAAGGGCGCCTGGGTGGCTCATCTGGTTAAGCGACTGCCTTCGGCTCAGGTCATGATCCTGGAGTCCCAGGATCGAGTCCCGCATCGGGCTCCCTGCTCAGCAGGGAGTCTGCTTCTCCCTCTGACCCTCCCCCCTGTCATGTGTGCTCTCTCTCTCTCTCTCAAATAAATGAATAAAATCTTTAAAAAAAAAATTAAGGAGGGAATCCAAAATGTCACCATAATCTAGGAGTGCCCTTCTTTCCCTAAAACAGAACGCTTTCAACACACTCCTCTCTGAGGATGCGCACACACGCACACACACAGGACGTACCATCCTGGAACAACTGTGGTCGAGCGCGGAAAGTCAGGGGGACCTCAGTTCTGGCCACAGCTCCTTTCTGTTCTCGAGGTATGGCTCTGGTCGGGTCACCTAAGTCCCCCGCTTTTCAGCTGTCTTAGCGGTGTCATGCGGAGGTAGGCTGCGCGGGAGAAGGAAACTCGAGAATGTGCACAGAGCAGGTTGTGAGCCGAGGAGCTCGTGTGCGTTGCACGGGCACGTTGGTATCCTGTGGACAAATGGTGTATATCACACACAGACGCCATCAGGAAATTTCAGTCTGGAGCAGAGTGATTTACAAAGGCTGCTCAGAAGTGGAGTCGATTAAGGTCAGCTTTCTATGTTGCTAAACAACAGGGGATTCTGGGTTCAGTAACGTTGAAAGGCAGGCCCAACACACCCCTTGAAACCGGGCTTTTGAGAGGGTTCAAAGGAAGGGGAAACAAAAGCCTCTCTTTGTGATGTTTTCACTCTTCCTTCATTGTCCTCTTTCACCCTCCAAGGGCCTTCATGTAAAGAAAGGGGCTGCTAATGTGGCGAGTGGGAGTTTAAAATTGTCCTGGGCCAACAATCTTGGCACATTCTGCCGGGCCTCATTACAGAATCATCTGAAATGCTTGAGAAGTGTTTCCCACTCATTAGCATAAATAGCAGAAAAACTCTTTCACAAACAAAGCAGGTTCCATCTGCCCCCAGTATGTCCTCACCTTGACTTCAAATGGCCAGTCCCTCCCCCAATACAATGCCGGGGGCACCGGCCTCCGAGGCCCCAAGCACCCCACTTCAGAATGGCATTCAGGGAAATATCAACACGGTAACCTGCATGTTTATTCATTGGCCAGTCCCTGCTTTTAATGGAGTCCCTTCCCCATTGTGGACACTTGATTCTTTCACAGACCTAAAGGGAGAGGTTTCCTCTCCGAGGGGCTGGGGTCCTTAGCAACCCACACCTTGTGAGTGGCTTGACCAGGCTCTAATTAGGTTTGTTCTGCCTTTTTGGCGCAAGCATATTTTGTCAGGTATTCTGCTCTGGGATTAAAGAGTCATTAATCACCCCGGGCTGACGCTGACAAGGCGGCTTTCACAATGAAGTCCACTGCGCTGGTGTCGGCTGGAGCCAAAGCCAGAGCCGTTTTGCATTACATTGCAGAAGAATGTAACGGCTTCTTCTCCCCAGTCCACCTCCGAGGACATCTATCATGGGCTCCAGTCCTGCAGGAGGCCAGTGCCAGGGGCAGAGATAACATCTGTCTCGCAGTCAAATGGTGCGAACAGCAACTGGGTGGAGTCGGTTCTGGGAAGGGCATTTCATAGAACAAGATTAGAGCACGGCAGAGTTGGGGTGGGGTGGGGGACCTCCGTCACCAGCCACAGGGCCCCACATTTTGCTGAAGGAAACACTGAGGCTCGGGGAGGGAGAGCGACTTGCCTAAGGATGCACAGCAAGTCGCCGTGAGAGCCAACACTGGAAGGGGATCTCACTGCTATCACCCTCATCACTTCTGAACCCAATTCTAACCTTTTAGAACCATTTTCAGCATCCTCGATTCTGTTGTATTTGTCAAGTCAGAGCGCCCTGAGTTCTTAAAAGGAGAAAGGAAGGAAATTATTTTCACTTACCAAGTACAGTCAACCCTTGAACAACATGGGTCTGAACTGTAAATGAAGGGGCACTTATACACAGATTTTTTCAACAAGTACAGTACTGTACGTGTAGTTTCCTCATGATTTTCTTTTTTTTTCTTTTCTCTCTCTCTCTCTGTCTCTCTTTTTTTAAGTAGGCTCCACGCCCAAAGTGGAGCCCAATGCGGGGCTTGAACTCACGACCCTGAGATCAAGACCTGAGTTGAGATCAAGAATCGGACGCTTAACTGACGGCGCCACCCAGGCGCCCCTTCCTTGTGATTTTCCTAATAACATTTTTCTCTCTAATTTAACTTATTGTAGGAATACAGTATATAATACATATAACATACAAAATAATGTGTTAATGGAATGTTTATGTCATGGGTAAGGCTTCCGGTCAACAGTAGGCTATTAGTAGTTAAATTTGGTGAGAGTCAAAAGTTACACACGGATTTCTGATGGTATGGGGGGTTGAAGGCCCTAACTCCCACGTTGTTCCAGGGTCAACTGTACTACAAAAGCCTGGGCATGGAGGTAGGTATTTTGCATACAAATGATTTAAGTGTCATTTTAATGGGATGACATATGACAGCGCTCAGCAGCTATTAGTTCTCACTCAACACAGCACTTTTCCTGGGTAAGTACTATCATCCCTTTCTTTTTATGGACAAAGAAATCAAGACACGGAAAGGTTAAGTAATTCATTCACTGCCTACATTCTTTCCCCACGCCAGACAGCCTTTTGAAAAGATTAGAAGAGTCCCCTAAATCCAGGAGTTCTTGTGAATTTTCATTATTACTTATGTAAATCATAAGTTAAAAGTTTAGGTGAGTCATTTAAACATCAAATTATCAGGATTTACTGTTTCCCCTTTATCTCTTAGATCTGTGATAACTTTTTCTCTGCTGATGCTTTCTTGTCCTCCTTTCTTCTTTTATCCTTTCATTATTTACAAACATTTATTGGCCACCTATGATGCTGGGTGCTGGAAATACGTTCAAAAGGCATGGCTGCATGCCCCCTTTCTCCTGTAGTTCCTAGAAAATGAGCTCCTCCCGAATAGAATAAATGGAGGATGTAGGAAACAAGAGATCCACCGGGGAAGGGCAGTGAAGGGAACCCCAGGATGCCGCAGCCCCCTCCCCCCCACAACCAGGACAGCTGAACAGCATGCAGGGAGATGCAGGGAGGGCCACCAGTGGGCATCGGCGCTGGGCAGAGCCCCGGGAGCAGCTTCTGTACAGAGATGAATTGGATAGAAGACCTGTGGAGGGGATTTAGATCTTTGGCAAAGAGTTTTGAACTTTAAAGATTGCTTAAGGCAAAATAAACAAAGCAAATGAAAAAATAAGACCGTCACTAACTCCAGGAAAGGAAAAGTAATCACAGCTTATTGAAGGGCTCCGTTAGAACTATAATATAGATTTTCATAATGTAAATACTGAATTTTGAATAAAAGGCATTAACATATAACAATATTAAGAAGATGTAGAATGGGGTGCCTGGGTGGCTCAGTTGGTTAAGCGACTGCCTTCAGCTCAGGTCATGATCCCAGGATCCTGGGATCGAGTCCCGCATCGGGCTCCCTGCTCTGCGGGGAGCCTGCTTCTCCCTCTCCCACTCCCCCTGCTTGTGTTCCCTCTCTCGCTGTGTCTCTCTCTGTCAAATAAGTAAGTAAAATCTTAAAAAAAAAAAAAAAAAAGATGTAGAATGGAAAAGGAGTGTGTGCCTAAGGAGGGTTCGGCAGCGGATGAAAGAGCTGCATTCATCTTTCATAGCAGGGATTCAAGGGTGAATGCTTAAAACTGAAAAATCAGAACAGAAACACAAGTATGTGAGAGGCAGCCGTCATAGAACGATTTCACTCTCCAAATTATGTGCGTGTTTCATTTTGATAAATATAAAAACTAAAATTAAAAAGCCATTGGCTAATGTCATTTTTTTTTTATTTTTTATTTTTTTGGCTAATGTCATTTTTAAAATAAGACCCTGTGTTGTCAAGGGTGAACAACATCACTGGGAGGTTATCAGGTAACGAAATATTCAAAATGTACCTGGGCTGGGGGCACCTAGGTGGCTTAGATGGTTAAGCATCTGCCTTTGGCTCGGGTCATGATCCCAGGGTCCTGGGATCGAGTCCCACATTGGGCTCCTGGCTCAGCAGGGAGCCTGTTTCTCCCTCTCCTTCTGCTTCTCCCCCTGCTCATGCTGTCTCTCTCTCTCTCTCTCTCTCTCTCTGTATCTCTGTGTCTCAAATGAATAAATAAAATCTTTTTTAAAAAATGTACGTGGGCTGCTGGCCCTTCTGGGCTGTTCAGAGGGAGAGGCGCAGCAAATTCGCAGGGGAGGGCTGCTCGGTAGGCCTGTATCTTGAGTGGATGCAGCTGGGACTGGGAAGGAGCCCTGAGGAATTGGTTCCGCGAAAGTCTGGAAGCAGGAGAAGGCGGTAGAACACTGGGGAGATAATGCTCAGGCCCCGTCTGGTAAGGTGGGCTGGACTGGATGGACAGTGAGCCTGAGCCGACCTGGGTACGAATCCCAGCTTCAGTACTTATAGGTCCCAGGACTTTATTTATTTATTTTTTTAAGATTTTATTTATTTACTTGACAGAGAGAGACACAGTGAGAGAGGGAACACAAGTAGGGGGAATGGGAGAGGGAGTAGCAGGCTTCCCATGGAGCAGGGAGCCCGATGCGGGGCTCGATCCCAGAATCCTGGGATCATGACCTGAGCCAAAGGTAGACGCTTCACAACTGAGCCACCCAGGCACCCCAATCCCAGGACTTTAGAAAGCAATTTAACCTCACGGAGCCTCACGTTCTATATCTATTAAAAAGAAAAATAATATCTCCCACACAGGATTATTTTCAGGGTTGATTCAGACACATTTATGAAACCTCTACTAAATACTTAGCACATATCAGGCACTAAATAGAAGCTGGTCCTCAAACATAGTATGGGCAAAACCCATAGGGTCAAGATTTTTTCTTATTTCTTGAAAGTCTAGAAAAATACATGCAGAGATGACTTATTCAAACCTACAGAATGACTCAAAGTCAGAAAGATACGAGCACTTGTACCCAGTCTATCAGCCCCACTCTGTGTTTAATTCCTGGATGAAGCTTTCTGGGTCTAGCTTTCAATTTGGAAAGATGCAGTTAACTTGTCCTTTAAAGCCATTTTCCTTACGGGCGCTTTTTTTTTTCTCTCATTTCAAATCTTTTCTTAGATTGAATGCTCAGAAAACTACACAGGCACTCTGCCTTTGTTTTCTTTTCTCCCCAGGCCCCTGCCCCATGAATCTCTGTCTCTCCTTGTCTCTCTGTCTCTCTCTGCCGCAGGCCCAGAAACCCTGCTCTCTTCCCTTCTCTGCCGCTCTCTGTGAGGCTTCAGCACCTCCTCCCCGGGCATCAATAAGAGCCTCGCCATCCTCCCAGCTTCCCCCTCCTGTGCTCCACGCAGGCGCAGGCCCACAGCCCATGTCAATGTTTGTCCCAAAGACTGGAGGCTGTTTTTTAAAAAGATTTAGTATTTCCATAACAAACGAAAATTTGACTTAGCCTTAGGAAAAATATAATCAGAGGCTGGCGTCCCAGACTTTCTGGGGGTGGGAATGAGCTCCCCGGAGGGTAGGTTTAAAAAAAAAATCAATATAAATGATATTCACTTGTAGTATTTTGGAGGGGAAGGAGGAGTAGAGGGAAGAGAAAAATCTGTCTGAACAAGAGAGGTTATAATTCAAAAGCTGCAATACAGTAAGTAGGAACCTCCGAGGAGGATAGATCATCACTCTCTCTGGGTTTGACTAGGAGGTTGATGGGAAGTCGTGACCGGACTTGCACCTGCTCTTCAAGGAAAATGAAAAACACTGCTGGCCTCACCAAGCCCCTTCACAGTCTGGGGAAGGTGGGAAGGGCTTAGCAGCACCAGGGAAACTACCCTCCACAAAACTTTGTACATGTAATCCTGAAGCTAGGAGATAAAAGTTAACAGTCTATTTTATAACCATAGCTAACATCATACATTATTAAAATCATAGCTAACATTTATTGAGTACTCGCCAGACACTGTCCTAAGAATTTTGCATGCAATCCAGATTTGACCCTCATAACGATTCCATGGAGGAGTCTTTACTATGATTTTCCCTCACTTACAGATAGGAAAAAGGAAGCTGAAAGAGGTGGTGATTTGCTCAGGTAAAGCTAGGACTCAGACAAATGCAGTCTCCCAGATTGCAAAGCTCCAGTTCTATGCAAGAATATCTTTTAAAGTGTTAATTTGCATGCATTTTTCCTGAATTTTCACAAGTCTTTTGAGCAGCAAGCAAAAAAAACACCTGAAAATCAAGTCTCCTGCTGTTTCTTGTAGAAGCCAAAGGGTAGAGGGATACTGGCTCAAGAGAAGAGTGGTGAGAAATTTCTCCCAGACCTGGACAGGGGTCCCTGGAGTCCTGTGCGGTCTGGGCCCTTCAGGGAGAAGGCAGAGCCTCCTGGGGATGGCTCCAGGTGCATGAAGAAAGCCACACCTGGGAGTGCTCAGTGGATTATGCCTTCCCTGGGACCTGTGGGAGAGAGCAGAGGAGAGATCCCCAGTGATGCCTGGGATTGATTTCCTCTGCCACAACGGATGTGGGTGTGGAGAAGGACTTAAGATAATTTTAAACAAAATAAAGAAAGTTGTATTTCTTGAACAAATGGATTTTGGTACCAAGGTTCATACCCACCACAAAAATCACACAGTGAGTAGGGGTGAGGGGGGATGTGCCTCTGTTTTGAACATCTCTTTGTTGCCTGTTGGTAGGAGTTTGGCCAAGCAGGGTCAGGGGATTGGAACAGATAGTTGAAAATGCCAAGTTTCACCTTCATCTGCTGCACAGAGGAGAGCTGTTCTTCACCTTCCCCTCCCCATCCCGTCCCTCGGCCCAGAGATAACCCCCTGAGCTCACCCTCCTGGCTCCAGGAAGTCCCAGCATGTCCTGTGTAGGGAACAGAGGAATCCATCACTGTGATGGAGAAAGCATCTGTGCAAATGCATACCCCACTGTCAGAGACTCAGCCAGAAACTCTCCCTATAGACACTTCATCACCTTACCCCAAAGCTTCAACATTTTTTTAAAGATCTTATTTATTTATTTGACAGAGAGAGACAGCAAGAGAGGGAACACAGGCAGGGGGAGTGGGAGAGGGAGAAGCAGGCTTCCCACGGAGGAGGGAGCCCGATGCGGGGCTCGATCCCAGGACCCCGGGATCATGACCTGAGCCGAAGGCAGACGCTCAACAACTGAGCCACCCAGGCACCCCAACATTTTTTAAATTAAGAAAAATATCACTTTTTGTGGAGGAGGCTTATCTGACTTTACAATCCCCACAAGATACTCATTTATAAACTCTCGTTGCACTTTTTATTGCTTCTCCCCCCCAACAATTTGTAATGATATATTTATTTGTCATTTGTTTAACTTCTGTCTCCTATGTTATTTCCATGAGAAGAGGGATTGTGCCTTGTCCTTTGCTATTTGCCTAACCCATAGCACGCTTTGCAAACACAGTAGGTGGTCATTTAATACTTAATGGGAAAAAAAAACCTTACTGAATGAACCATGGAAGGAACATGGAGCAATCACCAGTGGCCCAAAACTTAGTGATCATCCAGCCCAATGCCATGAGAGGGTCAGGCCTAGAGGGGCTAAACAACTTGCTTGAAGACTCCAAACTTCGTTAAAAAAAAATTTAAAGGACTCCAGGCTTGGAGTGACTTTCCTTTCCTTGACTCTGGCATCTTCAGTCTCTACATTTTTCATCGTTGGACCAAGACCAAACTCTGGACTGCCTGTCCATGCATCCATGCACCCTTTATGCCCTCAAGCTCACACATCACAATACTGTCTGAGGCCTCTCCTCCCTCTTTTGGTGCCTCCTAGCTCCTACGGTGTCTCAGTCTTCCCAAAAAGCTTATTGTTTTCCTTCTTCTTGTGCGAAGTTTATATATGTATACACACATACATATATACATACATACATACATATACATATATATACATATATGTTTACATATAAATAAATATTTTTAAAAATTTATTTATTTATTTGAGAGTGAGAGTGAGCATGCATGCATGCGGGGAGGGGCAGAGGGAGAGAGAGAATCCCAAGCAGACTCTCTGATGAGCACGGAGCTCAATGCTGGGCTGGATCCCAGGGCCCTGAGATCATGACCTGAGCCGAAAACAGGAGTTGGATGCCCAACCCAGGCACCCCTGGGAGTTTTATATTTTAATATGAGAGTCAAAGACTTTAAAACATGTCCTTGTTCAACAGGTATTCACTGAGAACCTATAAACACCGACACCATTTCCAGTCCTGAGGGTGCAGCCATAAAGCAACAGAAACCCTCATGGGAGCACACATTCTGTTGAGGAAGACAGATAATAAAGGGAAGCCACTGAGCACAGATCGGGCGGTGGCAACTACAATGAAGAAAAGAACACATGGTAAGGGCTTCGAGGCTGGAGGTATGGGCTATTTTTGATTAGGAGTTAGAGAAGCCTTCTCTGAGAAGGACCTACTTACGTTAAGGCTGAATTGGGAGAAAAGGCCAGCCTGCAGGGCTCTGGTATTTCAGGCAAGCGTTACTACTGCGAGAGCCCGGATGACCTGGCCAGTTGCTGGAATGCAGGGAACGAAACTTCAAGAAGTCAGTGAGGTGGGCAAAGGATGGATCACACAGAATCTTCTAGGCCCCAGAGGAAGACTCAATTTTATCCTCTAGGCATCAGGAAGCCGTTGGAGGTTTTGAAGCTGGGGAGTGATATGACCTTTCATATTTCAAAATGACCAACAGGCTTTGGCTGCCAAGGAGAACAATAGCAAGACACACCAAGAGGCTCCTGCAGAGGTCCAGCCAAGAGATGGGCGTTCCCAGACTAGGCCGGTAGCAGAGGGGACTTTGAGGAGCGACTGGACCAGCGTATATTTTGGACATGAATTGCTGAAGGATTGGGTGTGGGCCGGGAGGGAAAGCGATGAATCAAATGTGACTCCTAGAATTTGGCTTGAGTATAGTGGACTGGTGGCATATCTCCTAGTATGTGGAAGATCGGGAAAGAAGCAAATTTGCAGGAATGGGGTAACCAAGAGCTGGTTTTGGATACATTAAGTCCTACAGGTCTATCAGACAGCCCAGCAGAGATGCCAAGTAAGCAGCCAGATACACAACGCAAGGAATGTACAATAATCAAGAAATTTCTGGGATCTTTTTTTTTTAAGATTATTTATTTATTTGTCAGAGAGAAAGAGAGAGAGCACAAGCAGGGGGAGTGGCAGGCAGAGGGAGAAGCAGACTCCCTGCTGAGCAAGGAGCCCAACGTGGCGCTCGATCCCAGGACCCTGGGATCATGACCTGAGCCGAAGGCAGACACCCAGGAAACTTCTGAAATCTAACAGGAAGCCTTGGGCCAAGGCTGGAGGCAGCAATGGGAAAGGAGAGGACTTTCAGTGCTTTGCAAGTCTCGCCACCCAGCCATTGGAGAGATGACATTCCCTCTGGGTTTCAGCATAGGAACCTCTCAATGCAGCCTTCCAAGCAAAGGGCCCAGGTCTAACCTCTCAGCTGCAGGGGACGTGGGGCTAACCTCATAGCAGATGTCTCATGAATTACCTCCCATTTCTGAACTGTGAAGGTCTACCATTACATCAATGAATCAGGGAACAATTGCAATCAGACTTCTTCTGTAATTAACAAAAAGATATATGTTCTGTCTTAATCCTGCTGTCTACAAATCCAACCTCCAACTGGGGGGCCTCCAGGGTCTACACTAGGAAGTGCAGTAGACACAGCTGTTGCCCATACACAAGCCTGTCCTCGCCCCACCCCCACTTTCCTGCAAGGTGGTGAAGCTCACGGATGACATTAGGGAGCCTTTGTGCCAATCCTGGAAGTGCCAGCTATGAGGCTCCTTAGGTGCTATAACAAATGTCCTTATATTTAAAGCTGCTTAAAATTGCGTCTTCTCGGGGCGCCTGGGTGGCTCAGTCTGTTAAGCATCTGCCTTCAGCTCAGGTCATGATCCCGGGGGCCTGGGATAAAGCTTGGTGTCAGACTCCCTGCTCATCGGGGAAACTGATTCTCCCTCTGCCCCCCGCCCCCACTGGTGTGTGCTCTTTCTCTCTCTCAAATAAATAAATTTTTAAAATCTTTTTTAAAAAATAAAATAAAATTGGGTCTTCTCTTCCCTCTGTATACTTAGATGTTCCCATGGAGCTCACCCCCTCAAGCACAATTCCTTTTTCCTCTCACATATCTCTTCATTCTGCCATGTGCTAGGCACTCAATAAAATGTGGTAAAGAAACAACCCATCTTGGCAGTGTCTATCTTCGTGGATCCAACAGGATGGTGTGGACACACACGTCACACAGGTAAATGACTAGACGTATCGTTACAAATTGTGACTAGTGTACCTATGAAGGGAAAGGACAGTCTGCTATGAGACACAGCCTCTGGATCTGATCATCTGAGAAGGCATCCCTGAGGAGGTGACATTTAAACTAAGACCTGAAAGATGATGGGATGCCTGGCTGGCTCAGTCAGTAGAATATGTGACTCTTGATCTCTGGGTTGTGAGTTCAAGCCCCCTGCTGGGCATAGAGCTTACTTAAAACAAACAAACAAACAAACAAACAAACCATGCCCTAGAAGAGGAGAAGGATCGAAATGGGGAAGAGAGGGCAGAGGAGCATTTCAACAGGCTGGAACAACTCACTCTGACATGTGCCTCCATCCCCTTGTATCTCTCTTTCCATCTCCATCTCTAAGCAGAAGCTCCTGAACATCACATACCCTTTTCAATATGACATAGTGTTGTCACTCTGAATCTAAATTATCTAAGAGATGGAAGGGATGTTTTTGCCCCTTCACTAAGCTCCCGAGGTTGCTATATCCTGAGTATCTGAACCAGCACCAACCACCCAGACACCATCACTGTGTGTCATTGACAGAGCTTTTGAGCAATTCCATCCCTGCCTTCAAACAAAACCAAGAATAATAAAATTCCCTCCCCCTGTGAGTTTCCTCCTTCCTTTCTTTCTTTCTTTCTTTCTTTCTTTCTTTCTTTCTTTCTTTCTTTCTTTCTTTCTTTCTTTCTTGGAAGCACCTTTAGATTCCCCTTTTTGAGGGAACTAGAATTAATGCTGGGTAATAGTACTCAAGGTTTCCCTCACACTGTTTCTACTACCCTCCCTGGTGGTTGATCCTGGTCAGGAGAACTGGCTTTGAGAAACGGGTGTCAACTCCAACGATCCAGAGTCAGGCAGGCCATTTTTGCCATGTTTAAAAATCAGGAGAAAGATTTCAACTTGTTTTGGTAAGATGTCAACATGCTATAATGGAGACCTACACAGACAGACAGACCTGGGTGTGAATATACATTCAGTTCTGTGACCTTGGGGGTGTTACTTAATCTCTCTAAGTCTCAGGTTCCTCATCCATAAAATAAGGATAATAATCTCTACCTTACAAGAATTAACCGCGATCATGTGTTTAAAGTACCCATCCTGACATGTAGTCAATACTCAGGAAATGTTGGGTCTCCTCCTTTCAGGGCCTGGCTCTTCAATTGCCTAATTATATCTTTTGAGGCATTCAAATGTGGTGCACCTCAGAGAATATTTCAATTACAGGTGCCCTAAGTGGTACTCTCCCATTTGGAAATCCGTAATTAAATCAGCAATGGCTGCAGGCTGCTCAGGTGTGTCAGGAGAGCTCCCACCCAGCTCACCTTTCCTCCTACCTGCCTCATCCAACCAAGTCAGGGGTAACTATAGGAATAAAAATCCTTTAACATGTATAGAATATTGAGCAATTCGCAAAGAGCTCTTAGGCTCAGAACAACACAGGAGCTGGTATAATTACCATCTCATTACAAAGGGGATGGGGAAATCGAGGTCTGGAGAGGGGAAGCAATGTACTTAAAGCCTCAGAAGTAAGTGGCCTAATAATTCAGTGTTCCCACCACACCCCACCACGTCCCGTTCAGTGGAAAAGTTTACCACCAGCAACTGTCCTGACTCAGCAGCAGCAGAGAATTCACTCCTGAATTGCCTTTCCTACCCCGCGCCCTCCCTTGCTCCTTATTCTGCCAGCTTTTCTAGACCAGTATCAGTGGCTTACTCTGGTCTCGGGATAGTCTGGCTTTATTCTGGGGCTTGCCTGGCATTTCTCACCACTGTCAACCTACATTCACAGGCAGGAGCTTGCTTTGGAGCCCTTTTACCAAAACTTGGGACTTTTTTCTAAGACAAGTGTGAGAAAAAATCAGTCTGACTTTGATCCGAGTTTGGTTCTAGCCATGGCTTGAGGGTTATGGGCCCTGGGTGGTATGGCCCACCCATTTACCCAAGGCTGACAAAGGTAAATTAAGGACCACTCTGCTTGTCAGAAAAGGACCAGCTGGAAGACATGGAAAATAAGATTCCATCCTCAAAAGTTCCATTCCATCAGGATGGAATTCAAGCAAAGCTCTAATGTTTGCATTAATTTCTCCAAAATAGAAACAAAGCGTCAGAGCTGGTTGAGCTCTTCTGATTCAATAACCTCATTTCACACCATGATAGACTGGCAAACAGAGAAGAAAAGAGGCCCATTCAAGGCCACACAGCTAGCAAGAGCAGGGCTAAAACTCAGGCCACAGAACCCCAGTTTGCTTTTGTTACTGAACCATGCAGTTCACTCAAGAGCTCAAAACATGTTGGATTTCGATAATCCAGGTGATCTCCCCCCTACTGCTTCTCCCACTCCACTCGCTCCCCACCCCCCAGAAACGTTACACTGCAGTGGATTTTCCTAATGGACTCAGATGATATGGATCTATGTCTACGAGATACTGACCCAGGGAGAGCTCTTTCCAACAAGGGTCCCCCAAACAGGCCTCAGCTGTGAGTGAGCACCACCCAAAACCTGCCCAGTGACCCAGGAGGCAAGGATTGGCGTACCCCTGGGTGAAACTGGGGATTCCTAGGCTACACTTCTGATCCTCCCCAGCTTTGTGGGAGCTGCTGGGATAGGGTGAAGGAAGCATGGACAGTAGCTTGTTCCAGTTTCCGGTAACTCTGACGTCATCAGTCCCACGACTACCATGGCTGCCCCATCCCCTCCATGTCCTCCTTCCACTTCCTCCACCCCACCCCCACCTTTCTGGGTCCTTCTTCACTTCCTCCTCCACCACCAGCACTACCCCTCCAGCCCCCCCATCTCCTTCCCACCACCACCACCTCCACCCCGACTTCCTCCATTTCTTCCCTACATCCCGCTCTCCCACCCCTCCCACACCCCCTCCACAGTGACACCACCATCCCCACCGCCCCAACTGCCCTTCGTCCTCCACCTCCTTCAGCACCAGTAGCCCCACACCACCACCAGCAGCTTCACCACCGGGGTTTCCATGGCATTAAAATAGGCCCCCCTACCAAATACCACTCCAAGACCTTCATGCTTTCAAAATAAGACAAACGATCCCTATTTAAAGCCCCAAGCCAGAGTCACTGGTAGATTTATCATACATTTGAAATAAACCAGGATTAACTCCTTCTCTTCCTCCTCAGTTTTAAAGTGCTTATCTAAACACACACGCTCACCATCTCTCGCCCTCTCTCTCACCAGAAGACCGTAGGTACTCGGAAATGAAGCAGACAATGGTGGCCTTGTTGCAGAAGCCTGATATTAATAGACTATGCCTTTTGATTTCAGCCTGGAAACATTGGCAGCAAACCAATGTGAGAGAGGAGGGGCTGTGTAGCCAAAGTCTGAAAGAGAGATGAAGAAAAAAACCCAACCCAGCTTTGATCAGAAGAGGCTGAAGGTAAATTGTGGTCATTTCACAGGTCTCTGGGTGGAGGTTAATGTCATTTTGAGACAAGGAAACTGGGTTTAAAAAGGGGGGGAGGGGGACTGAGAAGGGATGCACTTTCTGACGGAACGGGGCCACCGCGCCAGAGGATCAAAGCTGCTCGCCCTGCAGAGAATGAAGGATTATTCACTTTCTATTTTTTTCACGCCTGTAGCACACATGGGGATCTAATTGGTGGGGATGCGAAACACAGACAGGCCGCCCCAGCAGCGGGGCAGGGCCCGAAGGGGGAGGCGGCGCTTGGTGCAGCTGCAAGCCATTAAAGGCAAGCTGGCCGCCCCGCGCCGCTTTAATTGCTCTTCTGTGTGTTTCCTCCGCTCACCAGCGCTAGTGTCTACTTCCCAGTCTCTGTGATCTCAGAGGTGATGAGCTCGACGGCTGTCAGGCCCGCGGGGTCAGGGGAGGCAGGAGGCAAGTCTCCGGGGAGCTCAGGGCAGCCCCGCCCTCCACGCGGGGAGGGGCTGCTGCGGGAAGAGGCGGAGTCAGGCCCTCCGGAGTCCTGCCCACCCCCCACCCCCCCACCATCCCCCCAGCCCACCCCACCCCCGCCCAGCCTGGTCCCTTGGTGTCCGCAGGTGGAGAGCCTGAGTACCTCCCGGGATGGCTGTCGTCTCAGTTCTAACCCGGGACACCAGGGCAGATACAGGACAGAATGAAGACCCACACCACTGTGCGGTGTCTCACCTTAGGCATGTCGCTCAGCCTCCCTGACCCTTCATTTCCTTGTCTTTGAAATGGGGTGTGTGCCTCACCCCCAGCATGCCCTGAAGATTACCTGTCCTGAAATGCTAAGCAGTGAAGGGAAGTTCCTGTTGGTTGTTACCACAGAGCACGTCCTCCCTGAACCCTCTCTCAGCCAGCCAGCCAGCCTCCTGATCTGCTCTAGGTCCAAGTCCACCCCCAAGCCCCCTTTTCAGCCTTTCTCAGTGCCCCTCCCTGGAGAAAATTGCCCTCACTACCCAGTCTGTAGGATGGGGGACGCCTCCTGTCAGTCATATCAGGCTCCCACCTTTTTTCTCTTAGACCTCATCCTTAGCCACATCCTCCTGGCTGGCAGTCCCCTCTCTTCCCCTCCATCGCCCCCCATTTCAACCGCCAGTTCTCTACATATGTGAAGCTATAAAATATAAGCACAGCCATTCACTTCTCTGCTGAAAACTGAGGCGGCTCACTGTGGTGTTTGTGCACTCTCCCTTTAGGGAATGCTTTCCTTCTTCCTTGGTCTGCCTTATGCTTCAGGACTCAGCAGAGTTAGTGCCTCTTCTGGGTAGCCCCTCACTGCAGGATAAGAGCCTCCGCTGAGCACAGTGGTGCTTTCAGATTGCCCTGCACTGACCACAATGGGCTAAAGTCATTTCATCTTTCCTCTGCTTGAAGTTGTCTTCTCCACTTGAAGATGAGCTTTTGGGGAACAGGACTGCAGTTTAAATCATCTTTGTACTCCCAGCAGGTAGGATGGTTAGCTCAGTGCCTGGAGGAGAGCAGGCACTCAATAAATATATTTTGAACTAATTTATGGCCCGTTGTTATTTATCTCCTGCCCGAATTATCCAATTAAGTTGAAAGCATTTGGTGAGATGGAAATGTGTCTGATTCATGCTGTATTCTACACAGTGCCCAGCACAGGGCAGAGCCTCAGTGAAGAGTTGCTGGTTCTGAAGTCTGGCCCTGCCGGCAGTCATACCCCTGCTGTGTCTGGCTTGATTAGCACTATTTCTTCAGCATCTAGAACAGAGCTTTGCACAGAGGTGCTCAATAAATACATTTGGACTGGATGGAGAGTGTGGCATCGTAGGGGAAACAACATTCCTGGTCGGAGGGCCTGCGCTCTAGGGGTAACAAATTCAAACTTAATGAGGCCAAAAGGGAACTTCTGGTTTTCTCTAAAACTTCACTCCTTACCCCCAAAGCCCCAGCAGACATACCCCACCTTGATAAATGGCACCACCATCCATCCAGTTGCTCACACTGAAATCTAGGCACATATTTGATTCATCTATTATCTTTGGGTCCCGCATTGAATCCACCAACAAGTTCTATAAACTCTGCTTCCAAAATACATCCAACCTCTGACCATCACCTTTACAACCACCGTCCTAGTTCAAACTGCTATCATCCTGACCTTGAAGCTGGTCTCCCTGCCCAGTACACACACACACACACACACACACACTTTGTATCTTTTCATTTCATCACCATGTTCTTTCTATCACTGCAGTGCCTTCCCACTTAGAATAAAATCCAAACACCCAAACACCTCATGATGGTCTACAAACCGCACACCATCTGGCCCTGCTCCCCTTTCCAGCTTCCCCTCCTACTAATCATCTCCTTCCAACCACACTGATCTTTTTGCCATTCCTGGAATATTCAGGATTGTTCTTGCCCTAGAACTTCTTATTCCCTCTATCATGAAAGCTCTTCCCCAATGTTACCCTTAGCCCAAATGTCACCTCAGTGAGGCCTTCACAACCCTCTTGTGATAGTTCATTTTATGTGTCAACTTGACTAGGCTACAGGATGCCCAGATATTTGGTCAGACATTATTCTGGGTGTGTTTGTGATGAGATGAACACTTGGAGTGGTTGACTGAGTAAAGCAGAGTGCCCTCCCTCGTGTGTGGGGCGTGGGCCCTTATCCAATCAGTTGAAGGCCTAAATAGAACAAAACGTCTGAACTTCCCTCAGGTAAGGGGGAATTTCCTCCTGCCTGACTGCTTGAGCTGATCTATCAGACTTTTCTAGCCTTTGGACTCAAACTGAAACGTCAGCTCTTTTTGGATTTTGAACTGCCAGCTTTCAGGCAGGAACTGACGCTACCGATTCTCCTTGTTCTCAGGTCTTGGGACTCTGACTGGAACTCTTGCCAACGACAGATCTTGGGACTTTTCAGCTTCCATATTCTTTATTTTTTTTTAAGATTTTATTAATTTATTCGAGAGAGAGACAGACAGCACACAGCAGGGGGGAGGGGGCAGAGGGAGAGGGAGAAGCAAGACTCCTCACTGAGCAGGGAGCCCAACACAGGACTAAATCCCAGGATCCTAGGACCATGACCCAAGCCAAAGGCAGATGCCCAACCGACTGAGCCACCCAGGTACCCTCAGCCTCCATATTCTTGTGAGCCAATTTCCTATAATAAGTATTATGTATAGAAAGATAGATAGATAGATAGTGATTCTGTTTCTTGGGAGAACCCTGACTCATACACCAGATAAAGCTATATCCCTCTGCCCATCCCCATGAAGTTTTTTAATTTATTTGTTGACCTGTTTTTATCTGTCTCCCCTCAACCAGAATGCAAGCTCCCCATTCATCACTGCTACATATCTCCAGACCAGTGCCTGGCACACAGTGAGTATTCAATAAATAGCAGTGGACTTACTTTTTGCCTCATTAGCCACATGACCTTAGGCAAGTCATTTTACCTGTGAGCTGATTTCGTCATCATTGAAGTAGAGATGACATTGTGTCTGCCTAACCCCAGAGCTGTTTGGAGGAGCCCTAGGGTAGATGGCTATACGAGGGCTCCTCACTAACACAGGCAGTTTTCCTGGGCACAATGGGGGTTTGTATTGTTCATCTTTATACCCTCTTCCCCTCCTCTTACTCCCCTGCCCTCTACAACACTTTGCACAGAGCAGATGCTCAGTGGTGTTTATTTTCAACAATTAGATAAATCATTGCATGACCATCTCAATTTTTAGTCAATTACATTGATGATAGCAACATTAAAAACTCTGCTTATTGCTGACTATCTTAACACCTAAAAAATATTGGTCAGAAAAGGGTGAATGTTGGGGGGAGGACAGCTGGAATGTGGTTATATCTCGTTGAACAAGATCAATAGGGACGTTAACAAAGCTTTACAGTGCACAATGAAATGGGCTCTCTCCTACTTGTTAATGAGCAATATATTGGTACAGCCACTTCGGAAAGCAATTTGGCAATATACATCCAGACACATCAAAGCTTCCCTACCATTTAACTTGGCAAATTCTCTTCTAGAAAACAACCCTAGGTGTTTCCATGGAATACAGACTCTGAGACCTAAATATAGGAAGTAAAATTATGAAACTCCTAGAAGAAAACAAAGGTGTAGATCTTTGCAACCTTGGCATAGGCAGTGGAGTCTTAGATATGATACCAAAAAACACATAACCAGAGCAAAAATAGCTAAATTGGACTTCATCAAAATTTAAAACTTTTGTGCATCAAAGGATGCTATAGAGAAAATGAAAAGGCAACATACAGAGTGGGAGAAGATATTTGAATTTTTCTGCATATATTTGGTAGAGAATTTTTTTTTTTTTTTTTGACAGAGAGAGACACAGCGAGAGAGCGAACACAAGCAGGGGGAGTGGGAGAGGGAGAAGCAGGCTCCCCGCTGAGGAGGGAGCCCGATGAAGGGCTCGATCCCAGGACCCTGGGATCATGACCTGAGCCGAAGGCCGACACTTAACGACTGAGCCACCCAGGCACCCCTGGTAGAGAATTTATATCCAGAATATGAAAGAATTCTTACAACCTAACAATAGAAAGAAAAACAACACAATTTTAAAATAGGGAACGAATTTGAAGAGGTATTTCTTCAAAGCAGATAAATATACGAATAGCCCATAAGCACATGAGAAGATGCTCCACACTTAGTAGGATGGCTATTAAAAAACAGACAACAAGCAGAAAATGGTAAGTGTTGACAAAGATGTAAAGCAATTAGAAATTTCATACACCGATGATGAGAATGTAAAATGGTACAGATGGTTCGAAAAACAGTGTGGTAGTTCCTCAAAAAGTTAAATATAGAGTTAGCATAGGACCCAGCAACTTCACTCGGAGATATATCCCCGAGATTATCTAAAGTATGTATCCACCCAAAAACTTTGTCCAAGAATGTTCACAGCAGCATTACTCATAATGGCCAAAAAAGTAGAAATACCGCAAATCAACTGATGAAATAATACACAACATGTGATGCATCTGTACAGTGGGAGATGATTGGCCATAACAAGGCACGAAACACTGATCCATGGAGCAGCATGGATCATATAGAATTATTATGAAATCCTATTAAGTACGATATAATCACAGCTATGTATTTTTTTCAATCGTACCTCTCTGGCTTTTTTTTAGGTCTGGAGGAAAACACAGCAAGCTTTGAACAAATGTTGGCAATAGGTAGTGAGTTTTGAAGAACTGCTCCTCCTTTTTTCTACTTTTCTATATTTCCTAAGCTTGTTTCAAAGAGCACGTATTATTTTTATAATAAAATTAATTCTTTAAAAGTTCCTACCTGTGGTAGATAGTTAAAGTGTCAAAGTTTTCGCTTCTGCAAAGAGAGCAGAGCGCAGCCTGTCCCGAGGGAGAGGGACAAGACCGAGGACAGACTCGGTGGGCCACACACAGCTCCCACACAGATGAGTCCAGGCCTGGCTGACCGAGGGCGGGGGCAGCCTCTTCACAGGCAGGGAGCCTCTTCTGTTCCTGTTTTACGCTGTGCTCAATTTTTTTTTTTTAACCCATTGTCATTTCGAAAGTGGCATGAAGCGATTCAGTCCCCAGGCCAGCATCTTTCCTTTGTCTGCCCTCCCCTGACTATTTATTTCCTTTTCCATCTGGGGGTGGCAGCCCTTCAGGCCGTGACACCAACGATGTTGTTACAGGTGTTGGCTCACTCTGGTCTCATTTGCTCTGGAAAGAATTCTGGTCGGATCAAATGCCCCTGTGGAAACTCAAGCTGAATTGTCTTCATTTTCTATCATTTTATTTTAACATCCCAGCGGTCCCCACCAGTCAGGGTCTCCACTGGCAATTCAGCCATTCATCAATTTAAAGCATGGCCATAAGGTTCTGGAAAGCATCCAACGCCACAAAAGAAATCAGGTCTTTCCTTTTCATTTTGCTTTCAAAGCAAGAAAGAATCTGCTCATCTGGAAACAAGGGATAATGACTTTTGAGTCAATTGGGAAGCTGCTTGGAGGTAGGAATACTCAACATTTTAGTCACAAACCAAAAAATTACCCCACATAAGGTACCAGTGCTGTTATTGAGAAACTGGTGAAGTCATCTTTTTTATTTAATAATAAATGTACTTAATTATTTAATGAATCATATTGCTCATTTAATAATAACAACACTGAATCACACGATAGAAGGACTTCTCTTATATTAACTCATAACTCTCCGAACCACCCATAATATTATCCCCATTTTACAGATGAGGAAACTGAGGCACAGAGAGGTTGGGTAGCTTGCTGAAGTTCGCACAGCTAGTCCTGACAGACGTGGGATTTGAACTCGGGAAGTTTGGCTACAGATCCTGTCAATCGCTGCAGTCCTTTCATTTACCACCATAGTGAATTACCATCAGGCCCGGAAAAAGACAGCCAGACTTAAGGATTAAATGAGCATTAGAGCTAGAATAAGGAGCTTTTCGGGAAGACCGAGTGTTGCTTTCTAGAGTTGGAGTGGTTTTGCTCCAGGTTGATTTCATCCCCTAATGGGAACTCACTGGGGTGCTGCATGGGGAAACAGAAAAAAGGACACAGAATGTCCCTCATCAGCCTAGGCCTAGCCATAGCAGGAAGGCCAGACCATTCCCACGGAGGAGCCCCCTGACCACTGGTGGGACAGTCACTGTTGTGGAGAATGCCCCAGCAACCTCAAAGGAGAAAAGGAAAAAAGGAGAAAAATGCCAAACCACATCGTACACCTCTGGGGATATTGGCCCTGGGGATAGTGCATGTGGACGACATCCTGGAGCGTACCTCCCCAGTAGCCCAGATGTGAACAGTGCCCCTGGGTTGTGCAATGTGGATTCTTATCCCTCGCTTTTCTGAAGGAAGTCTCTGAGATCCTGTGGCGATAGCTGGTGAAAAACTGCCCGGTATGCCAACTCCCGACATTCCTGCGCCAGTTTTTGGGTATGGCCTGTCCATGGAGGGGCCAACTTCTCCTCTAAAGGGGGAGCATTCCATTCCGCCCTGGGTTCTCCTCAAATAACTCTTATCTGCACCTGTCATTTCACATTTCGAGACTTCTTTTATTTTGATAAACATCTGCCAAATGTTTCTCCTCACATTGCTGTTTTTCACAAAGAATCAAAGGCACTGTGTCTCAACCTTCTGGAACCCAACCCTGGATAGTGCTTCCTTACCCTAACTTTTCTCCATCTTGCATGGGCCAGGAAGTTTTATGAGGCCTCTATTCCTATGGTTTGTACATGTAAGTCAATAAATGTGCTTTTGCACGCTCTACTTGCCCCTGCCCCTTCATTCTGCCACACTGTGGTCTTTAGACGCCCTGGCTTACCCCCGGATACTCGCTGTTTATCCCGACTCTACCTCTGTCTGGAGTATCCCACAATTCAGAGTTAGTTGAGCCAATATTAAGAGAAACAGCACATACAACCCAGCCTAGCTGGTCTCATTTTACAAACATCACACCATTTCTTTCTTTAAAAAAAAAAAAAAAAATTTTATTTATTTATTTGACAGAGAGAGGCACAGCGAGAGAGGGAACACCAGCAGGGGGAGTGGGAGAGGGAGAAGCAAGCTTCCCACCGGGCAGGGAGCCCAATGTGGGACTCGATCCCAGGACGCTTAACTGACTGAGCCACCCAGGCACCCCAACATCACATCATTTCTAGAATTGTTTTGGAGGCATCCGAAAGTACCACTGAGGACCAACTTAGAAGGGCCCCATGTTTTGTTTAATGCTCTGTTGTCACTGTGTTGAAGCTCTTGCTAATTTTTGAACAAGGGAGCCCGCTGTGTTCATTTTGCAGTAACCCTGCGAATTACGTAGCTACTCCTGCCACTGCCGGCTATTGTCACTCTCCCCATCTCCTCCCCACCCCCACCCCACTCCAACCTGCTCCACGGTCTTGGAGCAGAAAGGTTTGGTTCACTGTAGAGCTTTGAGGTTTGGTTCTCGAAGTTTTCACGTGATATTTATTAGTTCCCTTTTTCTGAGGAGGAGTCTTAAACCAGCGACATCTCTTGAAAATACAAAGATCATCATCCCTGTTCTGCAGGGGAAACAGAGAGAGATCCATGGCTTCCGCCACAGACCCAGAGCTAGGTAGGAAGAGCTCCAACTCTAGGACCTGCGGAAGAAGAAATTGGTTTGATCGGGTGGGGTGAAGAGTGAGTATTTTGTAAAGCGGTCAAACTGAACAGTCCCTACAGCTTGCCCGCATAGGAAAGCATTATTGTGGTTCTCTAGCACCAAGAGAAAGGCAAGCAGCAATCGTTTTCCAGAAGGCTGAGGGTTCCAGGCAGATGGGCCACATTTGTGAATCTAGCTTGCAAAGTATTGTCTGGCAAGAAAGCATAATTCTTATGTCTACAAGGGGACCTTGAGATGAGGGATCTGGATATGAGTGGCTGTCCCAGAGGCAAACTCCCTGAAAGATAAAAGAAGAATTTGTAGCTGATGCATTATTTTGAGATCACGAAGGGTCAGTCAGAGGGAGATGGCAGCATTTCAAAGCATGCTGGTGATCTAGGTCTGGAAAGCCCCTAAGTCAAGGACTGGACAAGAACAAGACTGTGTTCTCTGACAAACACTGCGGGGAGATTGGGGAAAGTGATTTCATCTCTCTGGGTCTGGTTCCCCCTTTTCTCAACTAGAATACCTATTAGTATTGACCGCATAGGGTTAAGAAGAATAAACAAGTTGTTACACTAAAAGCAGTGAGAACAGTACCTGGCATATTGTAAACACTCAAGAAGTGATGTTTGTTATGAGGAGGAGGGGTCCTCCTAAGTAAACAGTGGGTACAGCTAAAGACCTCAAGTTTTCTGGGAGTTTCTCTTGAGCCATTTCCTTTTCAGCTTTGCCCCACTGGATCCTAGCGTCCTTACTACCCGCACACGTTCTTTCAAAATGGCATCCTGGATCCTGGGAAGAAGAGAGACCAGTAACTGGGGAGCTGGGTGGGGGGGTGGGCACGGTACCAGCACACCACCTAGGAAGTTTACTTGCTAAAACAGCCAAAAGATTGACTCTGGGCAGCCCTCTAGATGTAACTCCAATATACAGAAAATCTAGGGGACAGAGCAATCACAACCATAAGCAAACTATAGGACTGCATCCAGTAAGATCCATACTGTGGCGAACGCTATAGGCAAGTAACTTAGTTTCTTCAAACAGCAACGACAAACAAAATGCAAGGAAAAAGTAGAGGAGGGAATCTGTGGATTAAAACAATCTTAAGATACCTATCAACCGATTATAATGTATGAAACTTATTTGTATCCCAATTCAAATAAGAAAATTTTTTTCATCCATAAGATAACCAGGGAAGTAGAAACACTGACTGAATAGTCGATTATATGAAGGATTATTGAATTACTGTTGAAAAGTTTGAGGTGACCTAATGGTTTCACGGTTAATGTTTTTGGAAAAATCTTTGTCTTGTGGAAATACAAGATAAAATGCATGTGCACGTGATGTCTGGGCTTTGCTTCAGAAGAATCCAGGGAGTGGAGGGGATCAAGAGAAAACAAATTGGCCGGGAGTCTGAAAAATCAATAAAGCTGGGCAATGGATATTCACATACTACACGGCCTGAGTCCCACGGTATGTGCTGTACAACCCTTGCTATTACTATTGCATGTTAACCATCCTGAAGCATCTCACCGCATCAGCCAAAATTAAATCTCCACAGAACTCCACTCCTCACAAAGCACCTTCATAGACACCACCTCATTGGAGCTTCACCGTAGCCCTTGGAGAGAAATACTAGGCTTATTCCCATTGGGCAGATGGGAAAACTAAGGCTCAGTCCATGGTGATGAAGGCAGTTAATGGCCAAACCTACACCAGGGTCAGGCGTGTGACTCCATCCCACGTCCTCTCCGATGTACCAAGGTTGCCCTTTGGGGATGAGTCAGAGGCTAAGATTAGATATTCAGCTTTACGTCATCAGAAGCTCGATTTTGTCTCTGCATGTTGTGACCAGCATCCTCTTTCTCTGGCTGAGGGAGGCTAACCACACTCATATGGAGCTAGCAGATGGTTCATAGCCCCAGCCTGGGCTGAAAGGCAACCCTTCCAGGTAGAGTTTGGCCAGCCAGGCCTCCCTCCTGTGGTCACGGAGCTTGTCAGGGCTAAATATTGGGTGTGCCTGAGCATGGGGCTGCCAGCAGGGCTAGGGGAATAGAGCAGACAGGAGCCACCCCAAGTCTGTAACTCAGGAAGGAGACTTCCTCCGATCTCCAGGGGGTAAGGGGTATGCAAATGGGGCCCAAGACATTAGTCCAGGATTTCAAAACTAGCTTCTCTCAAAGGGAGAGATCCTCGGGCACCTGTATGGTGGTGGTTCCTCTTCGTGATTTCTTCCAAGAACAGGTCTGGAGGCGCTGGGCTCTTTGAATATGCATTAATAGTCATAATGAAACCTACCATTTCTTGAATGTTGGCGTTACACCAAGCACAGGCATAGTTCTCCTTCAGACATTCCTCATTCACAATACACTGTGGAGCAGGTATTTGTTTTTGTTCGAACAATGCCGAAGTTTAGAAAGTAACTCTTAAAAACCTCCCTCCATGTCACCAATCCTGCCCTTCAGAGGTAGATATTATTTACTGTCCTGTGTATTCTTCCTGAGATTTGTCGATATCTCATCCACATTATACATGCACACCCACTCATGTGTTTGGCATACACACACACACACACACACACACACCCCTTGTTGTTTTTATGAAAATAGAATCATACCTTACTCAGCAACGTGCTTTTTTCATATAGTCATCGATCTTTTTTCCAATCCTGTGCATATAAACATGTGAGAGACAATCAGGAAACCTGGAATAAGCAAGAAAGATTCCTGGGTATCTCTAAGAAAAAAGTATGTGTTGTTTAGAGCATAGCCTTCTAACCTCTGAGTTCATTCTGCAGCCCTGTAAGTTGTAGGGGATGGAAAGATCCCCAGGGGCTCCTGACTGTGGACACACAGATGAGCTTGGCAACCTTCCCTTGTCCAAGCAAGGTCAGTTCGTTCTGTCCACTTGAAAATGCATTTCAAGATTTCTGATCTACACGTGTCTGTTTTATGGATTCTCCTTTGAACCAACTGTGACGTCTCTCTAATTCATTCGATAGTAAGTTAAAGCAAATCTTTCACAGGTGTTCGTTTGTTATCTGTTTTGAGAGTTGTAATTTTACCTTTCTTGGAAATCCTCTTTTAACAGCAGGCATTACTTTCTTTATTGTAGAGTTGAGGAAACTGAGATTGAAATCCCGCCTGGACAGTTTTAAAGGAACAGGTACTAGCTATCTAGGTACTAGCTACCTAGCCAGGTACTAGTCTAGGTATTTTAGATGTGTTCCTTCATTTAACCCTCCCTTCAACCTATGAAGTGAGTGTGAGCCTGGTTAGCCCCATCGTCCAGACAGAAAAGCAAGCCGTGCACAGAGAGGTCAAGCAGTCCAAGTGGGATGCAGAGCAGGGCACGGGAGCTGAAGCTCTTCACCGCTACCTGTCCCTCCCCGCTCTTTTTCTCTGTGTTTTGGCAAACTGAAGCCACCCCAGGCTGTCATTTGCATGATTATCAGTAGGCTCACAGTGCCAGGAGCCTTTGGTCTTGAAAGTTGCCAGGGGCCGTGTATTCATTTCCCAGGGCTCCCATACTCACGTGCCACAAACTGAGAGAACAGAAATTTGTTCTCTCACCATTTTGGGGGCTAGAAGCCTGAAGTCAAGGTGTTGGCAGGGCCATGCCCCCTCCGACGGCTCTAGGAGAGAATCCTTTCTTGCTTCTGCTGGCTTCTGGTGTTTGCCCGCAGCCCTCAGTGTTCTCTGGCTGGTGGGTGCATCTTCCCAATCCTCCTTCTTCGCATGGTGTCCTCCTCGTGCATCTCTGTGTCTCCACATCATCTCCCCGCCGTGCCTCTGTGTCTCTGTATCCGAATTTCCCCTCTTGTAAGGACACCAGTTGTGTTGAATTAGGGCCTGCCCACCGACCTCGTCTTAACTTGGTTAAATCTGCAAAGACCCTATTTCCAAGGAAGGTCACATTCCGAGGTACCGAGGGCTAAGATTTCGCAGTATCTCTTTTAGTGGAGGTGGAGGGGACACAATTCAGCCCATAACAGGCAGCATGCTGGAGGTCAACCCCTCCCAAAGTGTCTTCCACTTACGCGAGTCTCACGAGAAGCGCTATAGAGGAGAGGTTCCTGTGGTCTCACAAATGGGGAAGACCCCGCACCCCGTGGCGATGCTCAGTGGTCATAAGCATCTAACATCCTGAAAAGAGCTGCAGTGAAGAAACCCGTTGACTTTGTGGAGGCTGGCATGTCCCAAGCTTACTTGAGCATGGACGTTCTGGGGTGTGGTGGGGGCTGTTCTGAGGAACCCGCTGGGGGAAATTCACACGGCGCACATGACCTTGAGACCAGTGAGGTCTAGACTCGCATTGTGACCTTGCAGTTTACTGGATGTGTGACCTTGGGCAATTTCTTTTCCTCTCGGAGTTTCAGTGTCCTCAGAAGTCTACAAAGTGGGAGTGAAAATTCCTAGTCACTTAGGGTAGGTTGACTGATAAAACAGGCAGACCCCCAAACGTATGACGGCTTGGAAACAATAGGATATACGTTTATTTCTTGCTCAGGACTGGGCAGGGAACATACTGCACACAGGCATTCAGGAGCCATTTTAGATCTGTGGCTTCCAAGGGCATCTGGGGGTGGTCCCGTCCCCCCCTCCCGCCCCTGGGGTGGAAGGGGTAGGGTTTGGAGGGTGCTTCTGGGAAGGTTCTCATGGGCCGGGCTTTGTGTGGAGCAACTTACTTCCGTTCACATGCCACCGGTCAGGACCCAGTGCTACGGCTGCAACTGAAGGGGCTTGGAGAATGTGGTCCCTGGAGAAACAGTGAGTTCCCAGCAGACACTCGGACCTAAAGAAAGGGAAGGACGCACTTCCAGCTGACGATGGGCCATCTCTGCCACACTTACCTGGCAGGTGCGTTCTGAGGATTAAGTGCCGTTTTGAACACATGCAAAGTCCTTAGCATCACACACAACTAAATAAACGGCAACAGTTTAAAAATGAAAAAGATACAGAAGAGATGTACTAGGAGCCAGGCGCTGGGGCAGGACAGAAGTGTGGGACCGTTCTCCCCGCTCTTCCCAAGGCATCCCGGCGGGGGGGGGGGGGGGCTGTTGTCTGCTGTGTGGCAGGGAAAGGGGAGCAGAAGTCCTTGGGGTATCATTCAACCCAGGGCAGCCCTCCCTTCCCCCCTGCTTCCTCTCGAGCCAGATGGAGAAGCGTGTGCTCCAGAGTCCTGACAGCCTCACGGCTTCCCGGCGGTGGCCCCCAGGACTGCAAACCCCACCTTCCTGCTGTCGCAGAGCCAGCTGAGGGGCGGGCAGCCCGCCAGGCCCCCGGAGCGCACGCCAGTTGCAGACTCTCAAGATGCTGGAGGGAGGGATGCCGTTCTCCACCAGATCTCCCCAGCCACCGAAAGCCCGCGCCTTTGTCCTGCTCCTGGCTTCCCGGCCTACCTGGTCACGTAACACAGGGGGAAGTGAACATCTCGAGACCTCCCGCCCTCTGGCCTCCACTGGCCCGCAAAGTCCTTCAAAGAATGCATGTTTTCTCTCTCTCTCTTTTTTTTTTTTTAAGATTTTATTTATTTATTTGAGAGAGAGAGAATGAGAGACAGAGAGCACGAGAGGGAAGAGGGCAGAGGGAGAAGCAGACCCCCTGCTCAGCGGGGAGCCCGATGCGGGACTCGATCCCAGGACTCCAGGATCATGACCTGAGCCGAAGGCAGTCGCTTAACCAACTGAGCCACCCAGGCACCCGCATGTTTTCTTTTTAATGAAGTCCACATTAATGATTAAACCGTACCTCGGATCCCATCCCCAACCCCTCAACACAGAACACAGTTCCAACAGATGTCCCCACAGCCCCTCCCCACCTTTCTCGAATGTAAATAAGCTTCTCAAGCTGCCATCAATATGTACACACAGCTCTGCTTTCCGACTCTTCCCACTCTGCTTTGTATACACTTTCCCATGGATCTGGGTCATCCTGGTGCTGAGTATCTCATAGGACTGCAAAAAATATGGAAGACGTATTTTGTTTTAGAATCTTAATACCCAGAACATCTGGGTGATACTCAGACAACTGGAGAGATTCTTGCTGATGCTGCAAGTCTCCAAGTACAAGTTCCCTCACAGACAGAAAATGCTGGATTTTGCATCTGCTCCTAAGAACGTGGGTTTTCTCAAGCACAGTGGACTGTGGGGTGTGACAGTTAGTGATTTCTTCCCTGGAAGTGGCATGACCTGCTGAAATTCCCGTTGGCTGGAATTGCGAGTACAGCCCAAATTTATTGGTTTTGATTCCTGCACCATTCCCTGTGTAAATTAAAATGTGACATTATTACACCCTCCAACAGCCCACTGGTGACCTTTAGCACACTCCCCCCTCCGCAGCCATTATTCAGCATAATTTGACTGGTTTCAGGCAAGCTGGGGGAGTGGGGAGGGCTGGGAGGGGACAGGAGAAGGCAGAGTCCAAATTAGAAACAGATTTAAAGAGCATTTGCAGGGAATTAGGCAGTGGGCCAGGAGCGCTTGCTGGCAGCATGTGCAACCCCTCTTTAGGGACTGTCAGCTCCTCCTAGGTCTCCACAGCGGATGTTTCCCGGCCAGAGCGCAGCTGGGTTTCAGTTGTCAAACCCACAGCCAAGACATCTGAGAAGGGGGCGGAGTGCCTGCATGCACACGTGTGTATGCGCCCAGGCTGCATTCACACACACACGCACACACTCCCAGCACAGTTCTGCACATGCACACCTACAAAGGTGCACACTGAACTGTGCACGCACCCCAACACGCAGAGGCACGAACAGATGCAGGTGCACACGGGAGGATCAGGACACACAGACTTGGGCTGTGCCCCTACAGACACTTTCTAAGAGCAATTCCAGAGCAAGGTTCTCAACCCACACCCCCTCCCCCATCCCCAGAACGGCTCTGTGACGTTGGGCTTGCCCCTCAACCTCTCTGAACTTCTGGATCTGCAACTATAAAGTGTAAATAAGGCAGCTGTGACTATCAGAATGAGATCGTAAAGGTGAGCACCCAGGTAAACTCTGCAGGTGTATTCAGACGTGAAAAATGGTGAGGAGGGTGGTGGTGGTTGATAGTGATGAAGATAACTAGCCCTTGGTTCACATCCTCTCCTGAGGGGACATAAAGCACTCACCGACCTGATTCTTACCTTGTTGTAAAAGAGTGAGAAGCGCTTTCCATCACCTGGGGGCATGGGGGCAGAGAAGGACCAAGGGCCCCTGTGGCCGGAGGAGGGCATGCGCAGCTCCCAGTATGTACCTGTCTGTGGCTCTCCCCTGCCCGGGAAGCCTGGCCATGGGCTTGTGCAGCAGGGCATTCTGCTCTCCCATCTCCCTCCTTTCATGTGCCTGCTATTCCTGCCACGGCCCTTCACACCATCTCCACCTCCGTCCACACTCTTGGTGAGGGATAGCTTCCCCTTTCCCCTCTCCCTCCTTACCTTTAGGGCTTCTCTCCAGTTATCCTAATTCCCAGAGCTTGAGTCCCTCCAGCTTCTGATCAATCTCACCTGCCATTTCCTGGGAACCTACTATGTACAAAAATGCCTTTGTTCTGGGTGCTGTGGGGTTGGCGAGGGTGGGGGGGCTGCCAGACATGAATTAGATGTCACCCTGCCCCCAGAGGGTTCATAGCCCAGTGAAGGGATCAGCCTAGCACAAAACACCCTAAGAGACCCCGCCAGAAAATGTCAGAAGAGGGCACAGCCGTGGGTAGTCTCCGGGAGGTCAAGAAACACTAAAGCACAGCCTCCTGTGCAGGTCAGGACCCTCTATTCCAAGTGGCCCAATGTCGGGCAAGAACCCGAATGGGTGATGCCAGTTCCTGGCAACCAACTGCCATGTGGTGCTGGTCCTGAGACTCAGAGACCCCACTGCACATCACCGTGACTGGTGCCAGACTCTAGGTGGATTGGATGGGTGGGTGTGGGGACTGGAGGAGAGCTGAGGGTGGCAAGGGGTTAGGCGCAGAGGCAGCTTTTCTAGACCTTCCTTTAGTCAATAAACATTAAAGGAGCACCTCCTCCTAGTGCTGGGAATGCGATGATAAGTAAAACACAGACCCTGCTTTGCGGAGCTTAGCGTCAGTAAGAGAGCAAGTGATACACAAACAGGCGACCCGGCGCCTGGGATACGTCCTCTGCGGGGACAGGCTGGGCACGTAGGAGCCGTCTCATTCAGACAGGAGCACAAGAGGCTTCTGGTGGGGGGGCGTACAGGGGGCTGAAAGGAGTTCAGGTTGGGTACCAGGTGAAGAGGAAGCTGGCGCGAGTGCAGAGGTGAGGTGGGAGATCATCGTGGAAGGACTAAACGGCTCACCCTCTCAGTCACGGATTCCACGGGCATTGGAAGCAGCCATCTGCCAGGCCCTGTGCGGGCACTGAGACTGTGATGGGGAGCCAGACAGGCACAGGAGGGCTGAGCTGAGGTGGTAGCAGGGCGCATGGAGGGGAATCCATCGACTTGAGAAAAGGACAGTCAACTTTAATTGGATGATGGAGGAGAGGGAGGGGGAATGATTTCAGGTGATTCTCGGGTTTCTAGCCGGGGCTTGAATGGCAGGGGAAGGAGGCGCTCGAAGGGAAGCAGGTTGAGGGACTGGGGAAATGAGGAGTCTGCACTGGTCTTGTCTGCCTGCAGGGCCAAAGAGACACAATGGGCAATACCCAGCATCTACGTTGGGCTGGTAGCAACCCGGACAGGAGTCGAGCCCCAGCTGAAGGTACAGGGGGCATCTGAGATGGTGGCTCAGCAGAGTAGGGTTTCCCAGAGTGTTCTAGTCCTAGAGGGGAACTGGAGTACTAAAGGCAAAATGTCAGCTCCTTCCTGGTCCTCAAATACCGCAATTGTGGTAACAAAACGAATGCCAACCCCCGCCCCACTGGCAGCCTGGGCAGGGCGCCCTCTGGCTGAAGTCTGCATGGCTGAGGAAGCCAGGGAAGGAGCCCGCACTCCTGCAGTACAGTCTCTCCTGCGTTAGGTCTGTTCCCCGCGGCACTCAGCCCAGAGCTGGTCAGGTAGTAAGTGCTCAGTAAATGCTCCGCTAGGAGCAAGGAGACACTTAGCAGAAAGCCCGAGACTCCCAGAGATGAAGGCAGCCCTGGCCTCACCTGGGCCCTCCCTGAATTCTCCTTGGTCTGAATTGGAGCTGCTGGGTCTTTGGGCTGCATTAGGAGAAAGCCCCGTCTGCTTATTATCCCCAAGAAGATGGCAGCTTTTAGTGTCCCCCTGTGCCCTTCTGGGGCATAGGTCAGACCCTTAAAGCTGACGCTCTTTGAAACCCCAGACGTTAGCCCGACAACCGGACTCCCTAAAACACTGCCATTTTGATGAAGTCCAGGCTGACTTGCTTTTCATACCCAGACATCACAATCGGGCTGAAATTAGGACCTGGAATAAATGAGAACAGCCAACCCAAGAGAGAAGGAGAGCTTTTCAATGCTAAAGCTCATCTCCCTTAGAACCAGCTTCATTTGAGTAGGTAAGCTTCAAAAGTTTGCACCGGGGGCGCCTGGCTGGCTCAGTCAGCTAAGCATCTGCCTTCCGTTCAGGTCGTGATCCCGGGGTCCTGGGATCCAGCCCCACGTTGGGCTCCCTGCTCAGCGGGGAGTCTGCTTCTCCCTCTCCCTCGGCTCCTCTGCCCTGCTCGTGCTCTCTCATGCACAGGTTCTCTCTCCTCTCTCAAATAAATAAATAAATAAAATCTTAAAAAAAAAAAAAAGTTTGCACCAAAGGAAGATGATTTAATCAGCCAAAAGGACAACGTGGACACCTGGAGGGACTGGATCCGAATTTTGTTCCTATGAAAAAGCAGCTGGAGGTTCACACCTCGGGAGAAATCTCACCCAACTGCATGGCAGGACAGAGGTACGGATGGTCAGTGCCAGGAAAGCCCTGTTCCAAGGCACCCCGTCCCCTGAACTTCGTGGTGGTGACCTGCTCCAAAGCCGCGGGGCTCGCTGCGGTGGCACCAGGCACAGGGCCAGTGTCTTTCCTTTAACCCCGGTGCCATCCTTAGTGACAAGGCTCAGCAGACCCCTCAGGCTGGAGGAGAGGCTGCTGAGGGGGAGGGCCTTGCCAAGATCTCCAGTTCCATGGGCAAAGCCGAGTCTGACTCCGGCTCTGAAGCTGTTCCTCATCTGTGCGGTGAATGTGAACTGTGAGCGAACTCCACCCCATCTGCCTCTATTGCTCTTCAAGTAAAAAATACTTTATCTCTTGTCATGCCTATTGCTCTCCAAGAAGCAGACTTCTCTAGAGTAAATTATAATGCATTCTGTGTACACAAAAAAAGGTACTAGAGAAATGCCAATATACAGAGGCAAGGATTCAATCGAGTAAGTGTATCATACTTCTGGTTCCCAGCTCCAGTGAAACTTGGCTCAATCAAATTTATTTTAAGATGAAAACTAATATTAGAAAATAGGCTCTATTGAATGCCTCACACAGAGTATTTGTTTTTCAAAATGTCTTACGAAAAATAAATTCTTTTATCTTGGAATTTGAAGTAGATTTGTATTAAACTATGAAGCCTAATATTTTTTCAGTTAATGAACGATAAAGTCAATGGGAAAAGTAATGGGAAAAACTGAATCACAAAAATATCTCCTCCCAGATGCTGGGTCAGGAATATCTCCACCGGAACGTGAGATGACCTGAAGTCGTCACAGAGATATAAAAGATGAGGAAAACATAAACAGCTAAGAAATAGACCAACTGTGGCCCATCCTAGAGTAAAATGAGCAGTCAGGCTTGTCTTGCATGCCCGAAGGGTGTGTGGTCCCTGCTGGGCTGAGAATAGAACCAGCCGCCACCGGGATGGGAGTGGGCCCGGTGGACTTCCTGCCTTTTGGTCAGACAGACTGCCTTCCTGAATTACTAGGTCTAGGAAACGGTGTTGACAGGGGTGTGGGGCGAGGGGGGAAAAGTCACACGTGTCACACACAACCCCCGCCCCGCCCTCTCCCTAGCTGCCACCGCACTTCCTCTCCCACAGACCAGTTACCTAATCTGCACCACGCTGAGATGGTATCTGGGATCTCTAACGGCTCTGCAATCCCACAGCGCTATAATTCAGATACAAGACCAGTTGTACGAGATAGGAGAGAGGCCAGCGCCGGCTCGCGTTCCTCGATGCCGAACGTCATACAGCAGGTACATCAAGGACTCGGACAAGAGCTGCTCTGCGCTGAGCACTTAGCATGCACTCAGCAAGGTGACATGGACATCACCGGAACCGTTGAGAAGACAGAGCACACCCAAGATAGAGGAGCTCGCCCAAGCAGCCCCCGAGGTGCCCAACCCCTAACCCCAGCGTCTCCCCGTCTTACCACGCTAGACACTGGACTCTTTCTGGAGGTTCAGCCTGGGCACACATAAGTCTCCATCCTTCTCCCGCGTACCCCCGCACACTGTCAGCGCTGGGAGAAACACTTACCCCAGACCTCCCCGCTCCCCAGGGGCGGGTCATGTGTCTGACTGGTGAGTCTGGGAGAGGAACCTGTGCCCGCAGGACCCTGCGCCTCTGCCTCTCAGACCAGGGGATGGGCTGGGCCAATGTATCCAAAAATTATCATTTCAGCATACACTCAAACGCCACATGGGGCTCCTGGCCACTGTGCGGGACAGGGCAACCTTAGAGGCTAACCCACTGACTTCTTGTGTCCGGGCTTGAACACTTCCTGGGCAGGGATAGGTCCCCACCTTTGGAATCACTCTCGTTACTTGATGGGCACCTCTGGTTGCTAGACACATCTTCATATCGTGCTGAAATCTGCCTCCTTAAAATTTCCCACCTCTCGATTCCAGCCGTGTCTTCTGGACTACCTCCCCCCCATAATGGCTCTTCCAATGTTTAAAGATGGCGCACGCACTCTCCTTGTTCCCCAGCAGGTGGCTCTTATCAGGGTTAAATGGCCCCTGTTACATTAGCTGTTCTTCACAGGACCTTGCTTCTTGGCTCCTCATGGGCTCATCCTCCACTGAACTCGCTTCTGTCTCTCTGAGAGACCTTCAGAATGAAGCACATGCCCCAGGAAGCTTCTCAGCCCTTTTTTAATGCCCAGCTCCACCTTCCCCGGCCGCTGCCTCCCTGAGTCACTGCCCCACATTGGTATTGTTTGGTGAGACACGGCTTCTGGTTTCTCCTCACTGGAGAACGCTATATTTATAACTGCCGTGGGCACCTGTTGTTTTTTGACTACCCAGTATCCAGTCTGCCTAATTTAGAAGAATCCCAAAATAGGCGAGAGCTCTGTCCCTGCCCCCTGTGGCGGAGGCCGAAGGGGAGCAGACATTCACGCTCCACACCTCAAGGCACCCAGCCTCGCACAGGCTCATGCCCGAGTTTTTGAATCTGACAGAGAAGCACCAAGACAGAGGTTTCCAAGGTTTATTTATGATGGTGGTGACCATCAAGAGTCCCGAGGAGAGGCAGCAAGCATCCTGAGGTGGTGGTGTCGTGGGCAAGAACCCACTTCTGTTTGCAAACAAAGCCCCGACCAACAAGGGAACCACAGAGAGATGGGGCCCTGGGCACACCAGCTGCTCCTTGGGGAGTCGTCTTCCCTCCCTGGGCCTCTATGTGAGCGGGTGGTGTGAGGTCCATCCCAGCTACGCACTTCCTTCCTGAGTGTTTAATACATTCTTACTGATGGTTAAGAGATGTGGTTGGGGGCGCCTGGGTGGCTCAGTCGTTAAGTGTCTGCCTTCGGCTCAGGTCATGATCCCAGGGCCCTGGGATCGAGCCCCGCATCAGGCTCCCTGCTCTGCAGGAAGTCTGCTTCTCCCTCTTCCACTCCCCCTGCTTGTGTTCCCTCTCTCGCTGTCTCTCTGTCAAATAAATAAAAAAATCTTTAAAAAAAAAAAAAAAGAGATGTGGTTGACAGTGAAATGGAGAGAAGTCCAGAATATCCGACTCCTTACCACCAGTTCCTCAAAACAGTTCTCCAGAAGTCACTCCAAATCCACTCCCCGGGCTCTGAACTCCACACGGTTTCCTAAATTGAGGCCCAGACGGAGATGCAAACACTTGTACCTTTCTCTGCTCACTCCAAGGATGGCTGTTTCCACAACCACCTTGAGGGGAGCCCTGAGGCCCTGGATGTACGGTGGCAGAGAACTTGGAGTAAGGACAACCTGGTCCTCATCACAGCTCAAACCCCTCATGTTGAGGGACCTTGGGCAAATGGCTGCCCTTTGCTGGCTCTCAGGTTTACCACAGGGAGAACAAGGCGCCGAGTGATTTTTCAGGTTCTTCTTAATTCTGATATTCTGTGACTCTAAACCCTCGAGATGTTATTTCCTTGAGTTCCTTACTGTGTTTCCCCTTCTTTCTGGCTTCTATATAAAACATGGCAAGTTTATGAATGGATATAAAACGTGACAAGTTTATGAATGGATAAATAAAATGTGATATATCCATACCATGGAGTATTATTCAGCCATAAAAAGGAATAAAGTACTGACGCATGCTACAGAATACATGAACCTCGAAAACATGAGGCTACGTGAAAGAAGCCAATCACCAAAAACCACATGTGGGATGCTTTGCAGAACAGACACATCCATAGTGACATGTAGACTAGTGGTTGCCTGGAGTTAGCAGCAAAGGGGTACTGACTGCCAACAGATACAGGATTTCTTTTTAGGGTGATGAAAATGTTCTAAAATAGTCTACAGTGTGGTACCTGGGTGGTTCAGTCAGTTAAATGTCTGCCTTCGGCTCAGGTCATGATCTCAGGGTCCTGGGATCGAGCCCCACATCGGGCTCCCTACTCAGTGGGGACCCTGCTTCTCCCTCTGCCCCCGCCCCCCACTTGTGCTCTCTCTCTCTCAAATAAATAAATAAAATCTTTTAAAAAATAAAAAAATTGACTATGGTAATAGTTGCTCAACTCTGTGAATTTGCAAAATATCTTGAATTCTACAATTGAAATCAATGAATTATAAGGTATGTGAATTATATCTCAATAAAGGTGTTAAAAAATCAGGCAACAAGTTTAAGACAAATCCAAATGTATTTTAAACCTGTAATCATGGCCGGAGGAGAGTCTTCAAAATTAATTACATTTATAATCTAACAATTCTATGCTGTTTGGTTTTTCCAGTTTCTCCCTTGGTCCACTCACCAGAATAAATGGATTTGTTTGAATGTAACTTCTTTAAAATTGCCCCTTCTCGAAAGGTCTAATGAGCAGTCTAAAGGGATCAGAAAAAGGAAAGATGGGGTCTGACAATCTTCCACACGTGAGTCCAGAGAGTTCCCTGGGGGTAGCTACTCTTTCCTCTAGACTTTTTATTAGATTCTGACAGAAATCCTCATCTGAAGCAGAACTATAAGGTGCCTGGGTGGCTCAGTCAGTTAAACGTCTGCTTTCCACTTAGGTCCTGATCCCAGGGTCCTGGGATCGAGCCCTGCATTGGGCTCCCTGCTCAGCAGGGAGTCTGCTTCTCCCTCTGCCTCTGCCCCTCCCCCACCCCGCTTGTGCTCTCTCTCCCTCAAATAAATAAATAAAATCGTTTTTTTTTTAAATGAAGCAGAACTATAGAACAGTGCCCACCATACTCTAATGTGCGCACCAAGCACCTGGGGGATCTTATTAAGATACAAATTCTAATTTAGTAGGTCTGCAGTGGGGCCTGAGATTCTCCATTTTTTTCTTCTCCTTCTTTTTTTTAAGGTTTTATTTATTTATTTATTTATTTTTGAGAAAGAGAGAAAGTGAGCTGGGGGAGGAGCAGAGGGAGAGGGACAAGCAAATTTAAAAAATAATTTGCATATCAGTGGCATGTTGAAATAATATTGTTGTTATGTTATATTAAATAAAATGTATTATTATTTTTAATCACAAGTTTTATTTGTGGATGATTCCAGTAGTCCCCTGCCCCCCACTATTTTTCAATTTCCCTTCTTCCTTAATAATAGATTTTCAGCTGGGCTCCTGGGGGTCATCTGGAATGAAGACTACATTCCCACTTAAAAAAAAGAAGAAGAAAAAGACTACATTCCCCAGCTTTCCTTGCAGCTAGGTGGGACCATGTGACTAATCACCACATGGAATGTATGGGGAACGAGTCACCTGGTTTCCAAGAGTTTTCTTAAGAAATTATATAGGTGCACTCTTGCCTTCCTCTCCTTTACTCCTTCCTCCATCCTGCTGCCTAGAATGCAGAGATATTGCCATCTTGGGCCCTGAGTTCAAGGCCATGAACAGTGGCTCAAAATGCAAACGTCATGATGGTAGGGATTTTTCTGTCCTCCCACCATCCCTGTAATGCCAGTGCCTAATTGATGCTGAATAAATATTTGCTGACTGACTGATTAAATAAGCGAATAAATGAACAAGTCTGGGTCTCTGATGTATGAGGGAGGTGATGTCAGCCCCGTACCACCCACCTGGGCTTTTACAGGAGAGAAAAACAAACTTCTACCTTGTTTAAACCCAAACCTCAAATCAATCAATACAATATCAAAACGTCCTATAACTGCTTTATGCCACAGAAGCTTTACTTGAAATGTTTAGCTAAAGCTCAGTAAATCTAATCACGTTCTAAATGCATTGTGATATTCATCTTTTCAATGTGGGGGATTATTTTACCATGCCAAAATCCATCCTTTTGCTTGTTTAATAAGTTAATGTTTCAATATTTCAAGTTTCTAAAATCAAGATACGCCTCTAACCTTGCTTTCTTACTTAACAATTCAAAGCACTGAAGAACTCCAACCTAGCCATGTTTCTCCCAAGAGCCCTAGGGTATAGGAGAGTTAGCCTCAAAAAGAAGCATTTTGTAAGATAAAGATGAGCTAATTTCCCTTCCTGATTAAGGGAAAATTTTCCATCTCATTCTCTGTCCAGTACACTTCACTGTTTCTAAACCAAACAGGAACTTTACATCGGAGAGGTTAATAAGAGCAGATTTTAAACAAAAACAAGTGTCTTTCTTATTTTTAAGAAAATCATTTCATTGCATTCACCTGTGTTTTCTGCCCTACTGATGTCTGAAAGGAATTAAGCCTTTGTACATTGCTCCCTAAAAGAAAAAAACAATTTTTGTAGCTTCGGAAAAGACAGCGGACTATTTAATCCTGGTATGCAAACAGGTGGGGATGAAAGTTCCATTGGGTCCCGGTTCCCTATTTTCTGGAGAAAAAGGTGCTGGGAGGGTTTCAATAAGCCCCAAGCAGCGTGCGGGCAGCGGGTTAGACAAGGGATGGGCTTGCAGTAGAGCAGACGGGGGGCGAAAGGAGCGGGAAGAAGACCCATATGGACTGGCCCAGGGTGTCTGCCCTCGGGCCCTTCCCAAGGACGAGCAGAGTTACAATTACCCGTCAGCAGGAGAACACCCATGTGATTTTTCACCCTTCCAACTCCTGGGCCTGGAGGCCTCATTCTTCATTCCAAACTCACCAGGCTTTGAAGTTGTAGGAGGCCAAGTATCAGCTGCTGGTCATGTCGGATTCCCTAGTGGTCACACGGAGACAGGTTCTGCTGGAGACTCCCACTGCTGGAAGGAGCCCTTTGTTTGTAACCCTAGAGGAATTCTGGAAGGAGAATCTAATCAAATGGCATCCTTACAGGTCACCTCATTCTTCTCCTGGACTGGAAGCGTCATGTTTGCTGTTACAGAGTTGACCCGTAAGCCCAAGGCCTGGATATTTCTCGACAGAAAGCATCGATAATATTTAAGTTCCCCTTCAGCAGAAAAAAAAAAAAAAATTGTTTTTTTAAATATACCAGTGGTACAGATTTTCCCAGAGCTCAGTTCCAAACTAGAACTGGGTGATACACTTTTAAAAACTGTGTTTAAAAGCTCTGGGGCCACGGGATACTGTTTAATGGCTGATTTGTGCTATCTTGGACAGGATGGGGGTTCCGGGGTGTGAGAAGAAGGGAACAGGTAACAGATAAAAAATGCAAGAGAGGGGAATGTTTAGAGTGAAGTCCACCAGTGAGGCCAGAGCACGCGGCTAAAGATGCCACGGGAAGGGGGGCGCCTGGGTGGCTCAGATGGTTAAGCATCTGCCTTCGGCTCAGGTCATGATCCCAGGGTCCTGGGATCGAGTTCCGCATCGGGCTCCCTGCTAGGCGGGGAGCCTGCTTCTCTCCCTCTGCCTCTGCCTCTCTCTCTCTCTCTCTCTGACTTTCATGAATAAATAAAAAAAATTAAAAAAAAAAAAAAAAAGATGCCACGGGAAGGGATGAGTCTGGAAAGACCCAAGGAGATCATCGGACATTGGCCTCCTCATAATGGGGAACCACTGACAATTTCAGAAGCTGAGCAGGACGGGCCAGGAAGGTGGCTATTTTGGTGGCTACTGGCCTAGGGGTAGGAGGGAGCCAGCCTGATGCCGATGACCCTCACGTTTCTACCTGGAGACCTGAGGAGATGGAGAAGAAAGAGCAGCTTGGGAGGTGGATAGCAGAGACGAGGAGGTGTGTGGTGGACAGTGAGTTCGGGATGCCTCCAGGAGGGCCACTTGGGGACCCATCTGCAAAACCGCCTGGGTTTACCTACCCCTACCTTTTCCAGGCTGCAGGGTAGCTTTCCACTTATCCTCACAATATCCTCCTCTCCATGTGTCAGATGGAAGGAAAATTCTGAGGCCTCATCTGGAACCTGACCCTGAGCACAGAGGGCTGTCTCTCGGTGGTAACACTACATCCTTCCATGTAGCGAGTGGCACCATTTTTTCAGCACTTCCTGTGTGCCCAGCTCGGGGCCCCAAGCTTCCCACGCATTCCCTGGGTATTCCACAACAACCCTTAATCTCATATGGGCAAGCTGAGAATGAAGGCTAAGCTACACGCCTGGGTCTTCATAATGCAGAAGCAGCAGAACTGGTGTTTAAACCAGGCCTACAAATACCCCTCAATGAGATTATACTCAACCATATTATATAGCTCCCAGATGAGGATCAGAATCAAAACTTAACCACTTCTATAATGGTTTCATTGACAAACTCTTGCCTTCATGCATTCACTCATTGAATTAACACTGAATTCCTCTTAAGCACAAGGTATAAAACACAGTCAACCCCACACAGGTGCTGGGGGTGGGGAGAGTGCTCGTGGTTGTATAAGAACAAAGAAGAGTCTCTGTCTTCAAGTTCAAAAGCAGAGATCAGCGAATGACAGCCTGGGTGCGCCCACTGCCCGTTTTTGTGAATAAAGTTTTATTGGAACACAGCCGTACCCATTTGTTTACCTGTTGTCTAGGGCTGCGTTTGAGTATTTGCAACAGACACCAAATGGCCCACAACTTCAAGTAGTTACTATCTAGCCCTCTAGAGAAAAAGTTGCCATCCCGGGGGTCTAGAGTCAGAACCACAGAGGTCATAGACGATGATAACACCTGGAGTATTGAAATGTCACAAATAAAAACCTGTGAGGATGGCAAGGAGAGGCAGGGTTACCCAGGAGGTTTTCCAAAATGCACGCTGACGAAACAATGGGCTGTTAGCTGCAGACTCCAGCCCAGAGCACATCCCTCCCCCGGCAGGTGGGTGCTTGCAAGCACATAGTCCAGGATAAGGGAGGAGATGCTCAAGCACTTGGAAAGTAATCTGGGAAGTTCTCTTTCTTTTTTTTTTATTATTATTTTTTTTAAAGATTTTATTTATTTATTTGACAGAGAGAGACACAGCGCGAGAGGTAACACAAGCAGGGGGAGTGGGAGAGGGAGAGGCAGGCTCCCCGCAGAGCGGGGAGCCCGATGTGGGACTCGATCCCAGGACCCTGGGACCATGACCTGAGCCGAAGGCAGACGCTTAACGACTGAGCCACCCAGGCGCCCCTGGGAAGTTCTCTTTCTAAAGCAGCCGCGGTGGCCTGGGGTTAAGCTGCATGACCTTGAGCCAATCGACTTACCTCTTGGTCCCCAGATACCAGCCATCTCTTACTGGCCTATCGGGTTGTGAGAAGCAAATGTGGGGGTGTAAAAATCCCGGAGTGACCTGTGAAAAAAATTTAAGTGCTCTGTAAATCCTGGGGGTGCTTGGGGCACACACATGGGCTGCATACACAGACTGCCCTGAGAGTAGGCACGCCTAGCACTGAGAAGCAAAAATGTCATCCTGAATGCAAAACTGCCTTTGTCCCCAGCTCAGCACACTATTTTTTATTAATTCGCTCACAATACAACCGGGTAGGTTATGAAAGAGTCCTCCCCTGAGAGGAGTCATTCTTCAAGCTGGGAATGTGTGGACAACCCACCCCGGGAGACTGCAGGGGGTTTTCACGAGGCGGAGGCCGCCTGGAGGTTGGAGGCGGCCTGGGTTTATGCTGGAGGTCTGGACCCAAGTGAACACATTTTGCCTGGAATTGTCACAAAGGGGTCTTTGCACGTCGGCAGCCAGCTGGCCCAGGTCTGCTGGATGCCCCGCTCGCTGCCCCGTCGCCCTCCCCCAGGACGCACCTCCCTGGGGCTTTTCCGCTCACACCCCGAGCCCACGTCCCAGCCGTGTCAGCGCGGGCCGCGGCACCTGGCCGGTCTTCCTCCACACTGGGCCAGACCCTCAGACGCAGGAGGAACCAAGCTCGCTCAGCCGGCCAGCGCCGGGGCTTCCTGTCCAAGTGCTTGTGGCCGGGCTTCCTGCTGACGGAAGGGCGGCTTGGGCTCGCCCCTGACACCCCGAGAGGTGGCTCCCAGGGCCCCAGCCGCCAAGCACGTCCCACTGGCACCAGGCGCGGGAGCTGCGGGGCACTCATGCAGCTGTCAGGCGACATTCTTGGGGACACTGGGGTCAGGCCTCGAGAGCTATAAAGGGGATTCCTCTGGGAAGAGAGGAAGCTGTGAATCAGAGCAGAAACCCGGGAGCTCGAGCTTGTGGCTTGTCCTGGGCAGACCGCCAGAGCATGGCTCACATACACCCCACACTCCAGAGTGACAGGACCCCCCCCCCAGCTTCACTCTGGCCCACCTCCCTCGCCACCTGCAAACCCAGACCCTGCATCCCTTTGTGGGTCTCCACCACACAGCTTCCATCTGCCCCAGGTGGACGGGGAACGGGGCTCAAGCACCCAGATGATAGCCCCGGCTCTGACCTCATGACCTGGAGGGATTTCACAGAGAATCAGCTTCCCTTTCACGAGTGGAAACTGGAGAGTGAGAATATTTTCTGAGCGTACCATGTTTATTTTTCCACGTTTCCAGGGCATTGACATAGGAAATGGGGTTAGACTTGTTTTGTATAGCTCCAGAGGTCAGAATAAGCACTACACTTTAAATAAGGAAAAACTAACATGCGGAAAAGGCTGTCCCGTAAGGTAGTGAGCATCCTGTTGCTGGAGGTATTCAACAGAAATTGTTTGCAGAGACTTTGAAGGGCTAGACTGTCAGCTCTGTGAGGATGAGGCCCATATCTGTCTCCATTTCTGCCGCAGGACCAGCAACCGGCACAGTACCCGGCAAAGGGCAGGTGTTCCAAATATTTGTGGAAGGAAGGGAGGGAGGGAGGATGGGAAGAGTCATCTTTGAGAACTTTGCAGAATAGTTTCCTCCTTTAGGAGAGGGTTTGAACAAGCAGACGGGAACCCAGCTGCCTTCGATGCTGTGGTCGCAATACAAGGGTTATGGGTGCCCCCTCCAAGGGGAGACATAGACCCTGAAACAAAGCTGGGCATCCTTCCTGTTATGGTGTGTGTTCCCAGGCACAAGCCTTTCTGTCCGAACATTCTACAGTCCGCAAACCGCCCGACATCCATTTTGCCGCTCACTTCTACAGAACCCTGGAAGATACAGAGTCTCCATTTGAGAGATGTGCAGCCTGAGGCTCAAAGATGGGAAGCGGCGGGCACCTGGGTGGCTCAGTTGGTTAAGCGACTGCCTTTGGCTCAGGTCATGATCCTGAAGTCCCGGGATCGAGTCCCGCATCGGGCTCCCTGCTCGGCGGGGAGTCTGCTTCTCCCTGTGAACTTCCCCCCTCTCATGTGCTCTCTCTCTCTCACTCTCTCAAATAAATGAACAAATAAAATCTTTAAAAAAAAAAAAAAAAAAAGATGGTAAGCGGCTTGTCTGAGCTGAGACTTATCCTCAGGTCTCCTGACCCTGAGTGCCATACCCCTCCTAACAGCCTGCCACAAATCTTTCTGTCCCTCAAGACTGATATTATGGTCAAACTCGGTGTTTGGTCAAGCACCAGAGGTTCCTGTAGCCTTTGAAAAATGCACAAGAAACAGATCTTTTTGAAAAAAAAAAAAAAAAATGCTTCTTTCCCTGCCTCAGTCCCAGCAGGGATAATGCTTAGGCATTACCACTAATTGTAGTAACCAGTAGAGGATCTGGGACAATTTCCAGAGGCAAGTTTACTTTTCAGGGCCAACCCTCTTGATCACCCCATTGGAGGGATGCGGACTCTTCCAAAGGTCTGACTAGCTGGAGATTAGGCAGGTTGTTTTGCTTGTTTGCCCTCTGATCCGGGCCCTCCCTCCCTCGCCCTGCTCTCCCCCACGGAGGCTGAACCCTGCAGGCCACATTTGCCAAGGCCCCAACACCCACAGCCAGGAGGGTAGAAACCAGAGTCTTTCTATCCTGATAGGTCACCTCTGTGGTGCCAGTTCCTGCCAGGAAACCTCCACCAGGGTTCCAGTCTCTGTGGTTCTGGAAGCACCATCTCCTCTCTATGACTTTCCACCTGAGAATTTTCCCGTGCTTGCTACTCACAAGGCTGCCTTTCACCCTTGTCTGCCCCTTTCATCTCTTCCAATGCCTTCATAACCATAACTGTGGAGGTTTCTGGAATGGGTATGCTTTCTGCCTGGACTGTGACCAATGCCATGTCAGTGTGAGTCTGCTGAGACCCAGCCCGGAGAGGCTTAAACACACAGAATTATGGGACAGTTCTATCTTGACCACCTGTAAGGGGAGCCAAAAAGGCAGGCCGGCCAGGAGGCCCCCAGAGGGAGAACTAGGTCTGCAGTTGCCTGGAAATGAAGAGGCAGGCCAAGTGCACCGTGGTCTGCACGGGAACCAAGGGACCTGGGGTTGGCCCCGCTGTCCCACCATAGGTCCCTTTCCCCCTCACAAGACCCCACCCACCCTGGCATCCTTCAGTGCTATGACATGGTCTGTGCTTCTCCCACATGTGGGCCAGACGGCGTGACTCAGCCTCTCGGAGCTCTGAGCGGGCCAAATTTCCGGGTCCACATCACCTCTATGGAGCTGGAGGAGGAGGGCTCTCTTAGAGATGGCAGCAAAGAGAGCAGGTGTCTTTTCTCCCCACTCCTGCACCTGCAGCATCTGGGACTCAGAGAAGAGAGTCACAGACTCTTCCTTCCCTCCCCCACCTCACCCCCACAGCCCCTCATTCGCTCAGGCCAAGAGGATCTGACAAGGACCTTTAACAGCCTTGCCTGGGCAGGGACCCCAGGGGAGGCTGTGTTCTCTGAAGATACTATTCGTGAACACAGATACATCATGTAGAAAGGAGGAAAGCCGGGCCTCACCTTCAGATTTATGTGGACCTGCTACACGCACACTTGCCCCCGAGCTAAGTACTTTCCCATATTTTATGTTATTTCATCATACTCTAACGGGAGAGAATCAGACCCCCACCCAAAATATATCAGGCCCTAATCAACATTTCCTTATTGGCTACCTGCCGGGTACCAGGCATTCTGCAGAGACAACTAAACTGTGCTTCCTGCCTTCTAAGAAAGTTCAGAACCTGGGGTCTGAAATCAGCCAGACCTGCCTGGGTTTGAATCCAGAGTGCAGCAATTAGTACGTATATGACCTTGAGCCGGTGACCCTTGTCCCTGAGCCTCAGTTTCTTCATGTATAAAATGAGCATAATAGTGCTCCCGTCTCATTGAGTTGTTGAAGGATTCATGTAGGTAACAAGCTTAGCAAGTGTCCAGTACATGGTCAACACTCTTCAGAAAGTGTTGACTATTATTTTTTTTTTGATGAATAAATCTAGATTACACGCTCAGCCCCATGAGAAGCATTTTTGGAGGCTGTCTTGCTACTTCTGTTCACACTGTGGGTACATCACAAAGCCTTCTGACTCCAGAAGAGGATAAAATACAGCTCTTCCTTTCTCATGCTGGAAGTCTCCAGCAAAGCTGACCTCAGAGGAATCCCACACGCACTCAGTCCCCCCGACAGGCCCTGCCGCTGAGTTGCCGGATGTCCGCTGAGGTCCAAGGCTTGGAGAGTTTCCGGGACTGGCGGGGTCACACTGTGGCTGGGCCATGCCGGGCAGCCCCACCCTTCCTGGCAGCCTGGCCTCCTCCTCGGTCTCTGAAAGCCTGCCAAGGCAGAGGGAGGGCTGGCAGAGGGAGATGGAAGGTCCTGCTGGGATGTTTGCCCCAAGGGAAGCCTGAGGGAGGGGGGAGAGGAGTGGGAGGAGGAGGTGCGAGCAGGGCAGCCGGTCCACTCCACCCTCTCGTCCTGCCACGCAGAAAATCCAGTTTCTGGAGTGCCAAGCGCTCCTCCTAGTGGGGAAGGAATAATGCAAAATCCCACTGGGCAGCCTTTCTGCCCCCTTCTCCCGCCGCCCCCTCCCCCCAACACACCAGGAGAGGTGGGCCACCTCCACCAGGCCTCTTGGTGACACCAGTCCTGGCCCACAGCTCATCACAGCTGAAAAAGCCCTTTCACATCCAGTTCCCACACTTGGCAATGTTTCAGAGGGCACATTTTTAACACCCCCTTTCACGGATAAGAACATGGAGTCCCTCCCTGGCAGTCAGTCTCCTGTCGAGCTGGGACTAGACACCAGGTCTTTTCATCCCACTCACCATAGGTTTTGTTCAGTGCTCCACATTCAACATCAGAGAGAGGGAGAAATGGTTATCTTCTCGCCCGCTGCCCGCCCCCCTATCTCCAGGCCTCACAAAAGCATGGCACCACCCTGGGACCAAGACTGCTTCTTTTATGTGCCCCTCAGTCACAAGAGCCTCAGTGTCCCGTGGCAGCCTGATTAAACCCACCCTTTTCCTGCAGGATCAGCCTGTGTCTTCAGGCCCCACACATCTCAGGGCCAGCCTTCCCTTCCACCAGCAGGAAAAAGGCTTTCTGCCCACTGTGGTCAGATCTAGGAATCAGTAAGTCTCCTCCCCAAGCTGCCTCAACCACACACAAGCTGTGCTGAGCCCGGGCAGCCCAGACAGCGAGGAGCAGGGGCAGCGAGGACTGACTTGAGCCCTGCTGGCCCTGTGCTTCCTGCCTTGGCAGACACAGCTTGGAGAGGGGCCATTTTGGATCCACTCACTCATCAAGGAGAGGGAGGTCACTCTTGCCCTGTCTTCTTCCCTAAAAACACAGTTCTTCCTCTGAGCTCGCCAGAGGCTGGCCTCCCACTCTGGAGGCCCAAACACGCAGCCCTGGGGATCCCCAGTCCCGGCGATGACCCCAGAGGCCTGGCTTAGAGACCGGCTGCTGCTGGCCCCTCTCCTACAGAAGAGGGGTTCTCACGGGGAGGCTTTCCCAAGCCTGGGAGCCTGCTCTCCTCCCTGGGAGAGAGGAGGAGGACAGCGCTCTGCTCACCGTCCGTATCGTGCCATGGGACAGAGCTGGGCCTGAGCTCAAGGACAGGCCGACCAGACAGTGACCTATGTTTTCCGGGAAGGCAGCCAGTCCTCGGGCCCTCGGGCTTCCAGGCACTGAGGAGAATGACAGAGCAGGCACCTGCCACCATCCTGGGTAGGCCCCACCCAGGCCCCAGCTGGGCGGGCATGCCTGGCTCTGGTCTCTGCGCCAGAACATTGCAGCAAGAGGGGACCACTACACTCAGCCCTTTCCTTGGCCACTGCTTCGTGAGCTAAACAGTGCGGCATGGAGGGGACGAGGGGCATGACCCGAGGCCTCAAGGTTGTCCCCCTTGTGCCAGAGAACACAGGATTCAAATCTGGTTGTTTCATCATGAGCAAGTCTTCTCTCCCCTGCTAGACTGAGGGCATTGGGAAGGCATTTAACTTGGCCCCTAGAGTCCTGGGTTCTATTCCTGGAGGGTGTTGCCATCTACCTGGGACCGTGGTCGTGTCACTTCAGCCCCCTGAGCCTCGATTTCCTCAGCTGTACCAGGGGGCAGGAACCCCTGCTGTGCCCAGCTCCGTAGTTGCTCCAAGCTTTAGAGTGTAAGTAAAATCTTACTGACCTGCGTTAGTACTTCTGTTTTCCACAGGAGGGGAGAGGAAATGAAAAACAAGAAGAATATGAGTAAACTTGGGCTCTCCTCAGCCACCTAGCCTGAGCCACAGGAGCGCCCTTTCCAGGGAGGGCCCCTGTGGCTGACAGAGTGGGGTGCTCACCCGCCTGAGGGCAGGAGGTGGGAATGACCCCATTTCTCAACTTGGTAGAAGGGTCCTCCTGCCTCTCAGAGGATGCAAGGGACCCTCCAGCCCCGCTGTCTCCAGCTCCTCAGTGCACACCTGGGAGTCACATTTCTAGGAAAGGGGATGGGGCTGGGACAGCCAGTGAAAGGGGTCAAAAGCAGGTTGTAGGAGAACCAGCTGAAGAGACACAGGTAGTTCAGCCCAGACCAGGAGACCTAGCTCCCAACAGCACAGAGCAGTCCCAGGAAAGGGGATCGGACCTCATCCTGCCCCAAACAGCCTTATGGTGAGCATTTAGAGGGCAGATTTTTAAAAGCTGAGCTCTCCCACAAAGAATTGCCGAGGGCCTGGGCGGGGGGTGTGTGATGGCGGGAGGTGTTCTGTGCTCAGATTCGACAGACCCATCCTGCAAGGTGGATCATGGGCTGAGGACATTAGGGATCCTCCCCACTTCCTGGGGATCCCAGGATTCCCCGGTCACCTGGGATGCGCACTTCTCCGGGGTTGTCATCAGCCAGCACGGCTCTGGAGGATTATTCGGAACAGAAGTGCTTGGCCAGAGCGTGTTGCTGGTACCGCCCGAAGCGCTACGCATATTGTGCATGTTATCCACACGCACTAGGGGCCCGCGTCTATCAGGACAAGCAGTTTAATGGGTTATAAACCGTTCTGTTCCCATGTCACCTTCTGTTTACACACACACACGCACACACGCACACACACAGTGTATCTCTCTCCCCTCGCTGTGTCAATAGAACCCACAGAGGCTCCTCGACTCCCTGCCATGAAGTATGTGGCTTCCCAGTGCCAGGAAAAACACGTCGGTGCACGAAAATAACCCACCCTGAAATGCAGCAGGCCGGTTGCTCGGGGCTGGTGGTCCCCTGGTTGCCACACACGAGTCTGACACTTGGCATTCACCGGCCAAAATCCACACTCCAGTCACCGTGAGTCAGGAGGGAGGCAGGTGCTGGGCGGCGGCCCCATCCTCGGGAGGCTATTGGTGATTCTTGAGCCTGGAACTCTCGGGGCTGTCACGGAGCACCCTGTCCTCCAGCCACCCCATCCGCCCAGAAGCCCAGCCAGCAGCCGGCCGCCTGTACAGCAGCTGTGGGTGAGGGACGCAGACAACCCAGAGTCACCACCGTTGGGGAGCAGTCTTCATCTTCAAAGGCGGCCGGCCCAGCGCAGACCCTCGGGAAAGAGCAGCTCTTAATGGAAGGGTACTGGATTCCTTGAGGCAAATTCATACCGACGGAGCAGATGACGCTGTATCTTGTTTTCATCTGTAGCACCGCAGACATGAATGGGAAGGGCCTGGCTCTTCAGGGCCGGGGTGGTCAGACGTCACTCAGGAGGGAGGCAGAATACCAAAGAGGAGCTGAGTCCAAGAGACGGAGCCCCGTCTCCTGAGTTACCATTCTCTTTCCACCAGGTCCTGCTCCATGTGAACGGCAGGATGAAGGAGAAAAGATCATCTGACACGGCTGCCTCTGAGACACACCTCACGTGGTCCTCTCCCTCCCTCCTTCCCCCTTCAGACCTTGGACCCTACAAGCTTGCTCCGACCAAACACTTGCTGTGCCCTCAGCCTGGAAGACCCTTCCCTCGCTTCTGTGCCAGGCCTCAGCTCAAAAGTTGCCTCCTCCAGGAAGCCTTCCCTGACTGTGAACTCTACATCACTGCCAAGTGTTAATTCTCTGCAGAGAACTATCTGACGTCTTCTTGTTTATTTATGTGTGCACATCGCCTCTCGGCCTTTTGGCTAAGATCAAGTGTAGTATTTATGTGTGCGTATGTGTATCTGTGTTTATACTCTCTCCTTCCAATAAAATTTAAGTATCAGGAGAGGAGGGACCAGGTGGGTGTTTAAGAAATACAGTTAAATGACCAAAAGAGAAAATTTCATTTTTAATTGCCGACAGCCCAGTGTTGGTGGAGATGCTGAATATTTGTAGAGATATTGTTAAACCTTCTGCGTAGAATAATGTGTATGTCCCTTGGGTGACTCCCAAGGTCCTTGCACTCTTGGCCAGCACATCCAATGTAGTCGGGGTCCGTGATGCTCACAGACTCTGATACCTAAACAGGACAGAAGGACAAAGCATTTTCCTGGTCTCTTAAGGAGCAAATGGGATTTTCTGAGAATAACCTTCCTTTGTTTTCCTTCTCACTTGCAGAAGGAGGGCTCAGGAGATGGGGTTGACAGCCCCCTCTCCCCCCCCATAATTGCTTCCCTCCCTTCTTCCTCTTCCATCCTGACTATTTGTCATTCTCTGCTTGTGGCAAATTGCTTTTCACCCTTGAAAACCCAGAATAGTTGCTAACCAAGACAGCCTGGAAGTTTTTTTTGCAAGCAGGGGGTGTTTAGAGATAGAAAACTCTATTGATTACTCTCCCCAATAGCAGCGTCACTGAAATTCAATTTACTAAGCATTTGTGGGCAATCTGTGAGGCCACTACCCTGCTGGACATCCTGGTGATGTGGAGGCGGGTCCCGCCTTTGAGGGGCTGTCAGACCAGTAAGAAAGAGATTGTTTTGACTCAATAAATGTTTTCTTAAGAGCTTACTAAATGCTAACCACTGGATGGCCTCCAGTGAATGAGGGATAGGCCTGCCCTGAGCAGCTCATCAGCATGTGGGGAAGGAGAAATTCCTAACAATTTCAATACTCTGTTTTGGGTTCTGTGGAGGAAGAGGCACAGATGAGAGGAGGGGGCAGCAGGTGCTAAGGGAGCAGATAGGGAAATTAAGTGCTAAAGGAGAAGTTGGAGTTCACCTGACAAGGGGGAATCTGTGTGGGCGGGGGTTGGGTAGTTAGACTGAAAGGCTTCACAGAGAGAGACAACAGGTGTAGAGGTGGGCATGTGCTTGCTGGGTCCAAGGAGGCTCCTGTGGCTGGAGGAGGGAGGGAAGGAGCAGACGGCTGAGGCAGTGTTGCGGAGGCAGGCAGGGAAATGATGGAGGACTGAGGCTGGGAGAAGATCTGCAGAATGGCAAGTGGTCTACTGCAGCAAAAAGATAGAAAATGTGTAAGGGGGCAGTGAAGGAGTTTAGACATTATCGTGGAGCAAGGGGGAGCTTGGGAGGAGATTGCTCAAGGTGGAAGTGGGGAGACCAATCTGGAGGCTATGGCCCCCAGGGGCGAGACAGATGACAAGGGCCAGGGCAGAGCGGTGGGGAGTGGGGGGATTGCCAACTACAATAATAATAACATGGTCTTTCTGCTCCACCACCACATGAAGCCCTCACATCAAATGCCCTCTCAGACTTTATCCCCAGGTCCTCCCTCACTCCTTCCCCACCCCCCCCACCCCACCTCCCTGCTCCCCACTGGAGATCAGGCATTGGCAAGCAAGCACTCCTGGCGAATATGTACATTATGACGCAAGGAGAATGTATCCCGAAAACAGACACCTGCGAGGTGCCTCTCCCACTCCAAAGATTCCCACCCCTCCTGTGTCCATGCATGCGCACTGACGGTCACCTTAGCTGCATTTCCAGCACCTAGAAATGAACCAGAGGAGGAAAATCCTCCTTGAGAAAGTGCAGCGTGACTTGGGGGGGGGGGGGGGGGGGGGGGGGGGGGGGGGCGGTTCTTGGGCACTGGGAGACACAGCTGATCATGAAATACTTTTTTGTGTGCACCCCCTGCTCCAATCAGCTGACTCACGACCCCCTGGCCCACCAGTACATCAGGGCCCCTGGATTTGCTTGGTTGGGTAAGAGTCAAGAGGGGGTGACAGAGGGCGCCTGGGTAGCTCAGTTGGTTAAGCGACTGCCTTCGGCTCAGGTCATGATCCTGGAGTCCCTGGATCGAGTCCCGCATCGGGCTCCCTGCTCGGCAGGGAGTCTGCTTCTCCCTCTGACCCTCCCCCCTCTCATGTGCTCTCTGTCTCTCTCATTCTCTCTGTCTCAGATAAATAAATAAAATTTAAAAAAAAAAAAAAAAGAGGGGGTGACAGAGAAAGCACAGGGCTGAGCCACCACGAAGCCTGGGTTCTGGGACACACTCTGTTACCATGTGGGTCCCTTCTCCTCTCTGGGCTGCAGTTTGCCCATCTGTAAAATAGGGGGTCAGAGCAGCTGACAGTCAAACGCCTACGGTCTCTGACCTCTTCCCCGTAGGGGTGTGTGGAGGCCAGTTACCTGGTCCCCCGCCCAGGACCCAGGGTACTTCCACCTCCTGCCCCAGAGCCAGCCCTTCCGGCCATAGCACTGTGGTGAAAAGGAGCCAAGTTCAGGCGCAGCCAGCCTGATGGGGGGACGCCACTTCCCAACTGGCCCTGCCGAGGCCTCCACCCCAGCTGCACCCAAGTGGAAGGCCCAAGGCCTGTGCCCGGGCGGCCTGCCGAGCACAGCCCCAGACCCTGCAGGTGGCCACGAGCCGCCAGGGGTGGCCGTGGAACCCGGGCTGGAGGACGGCTGAGAAAGGCGGGAAACAGTGGTGGGGAGACAAGTCACCTGGTCAGAGACAAAAGGAAGGTTAAAGCGAGGGAAAGCGAGCCAGCTCTGCAGCAGGCCGGAAAAGCAAGAGAAGGGTCACCTCCTGCCCCCCTTCCCCCAGGACCACTCCCATCATCCTCCACAACCTCCCAGCCTCCCCTCACCCAGCAATCCCCCCACCCCGGGCCCTCACCAGATGGTGTTTGGTTAAGCCTTAGAATCATACACCCAGCAAGGAGGTTTGGTTTTTCTTCCTCCTATCCTCCCTTGATCAAGGCTCCCAGGAGGAGCAGAAACAGACCCAGCCCAGACAGCCGGGCCTGGAGGCCTCCTGGCACCACCAACCCAGCACCAAAGAGCCCCGTCTAACGCGCAGGGGGAGAAGCGGGGCCCGGGAGGGCAGGCAGGGCACTGACCCCCACCCCCAGCCCCGAGGAGGCACTGGCCCCAGGCCCCGGCTGGCTTGGCAGCAGCTCTTCTTGGCTCAGACAAACTCCCTTGGAAACAAATCTCTGCTACTCACTTCTTTCCTCTATTTGGCTGAAAACGGAGCTGGAGCTGTTGGCTTAAATCCTTTTTTTTTTTTTTCCTTTTTAACCTCGCTCCCTCCTTTTTTCTGCTGCTTAAAAAAAAAGAGTTTTGAACCAAGACTTAGTGCAAACTCTTTGGCTTCTTAAAGTTTCTTTAAGAAAACAATGGTGCTCACAGTGAAAACATGATGCCCCCGGTGTTTGCCCAGTGCTTCACTGGATATAAGCTCCTTACAGGAATCCTGGACAGCCCCGAGCTGCGGATGACGCAGGTGTTACCCTGCCCACACCCAGGGGAGAAGAAGCTGCCCCAGGTCCCACAGCTGGCCAGGTAAGGACCCAGATCTCGGGATTCTGCCAGAGAAGGTCCCGCAGCAAGTTTCCTTGGTGCCCCTCAGGCCACAGCAGCAAGAAAGTGGAAGGAAGCCCAGCTCCTCACAAGACCAATTTCCCTCTCCCTTTTTGCCTAGAGCAACCTCCAACCAGACAACTGGGTGGCATACAGATGTAATCAGAGCTGAGGAACTGACTCACTAGTCCCCACAGGGACAAATCTTAACCCCCTCCTCCACCCTAGAGGGGAGAGGAATCACTGGCGTGACACTGTTTGAGCACCTACTGTGTGCCCAGCATCTGCCAACACTATCTCATTTTATTTATTTATTTTTTAAAAATTTTATTTATTTATTTGACAGAGAGAGACACAGCAAGAGAGGGAACACAAGCAGGGGGAGTGGGAGAGGGAGAAGCAGGCTTCCCGCTGAGCAGGGAGGCCGATGCGGGACTCGATCCCAGGACCTTGGTATCATGACCTGAGCCGAAGGCAGATGCGTAACGACTGAGTCACCCAGGCACCCCACACTATCTCACTTTAAACATGACAACAACTTTGCAGGATGGATATTATCCCTCTTTCGGTAAGTAAGAAAAGCAAAGCCAGGAAACATGAAGTCATTGCCAGGGCAACATACAGGAAGATAGGGAGTCTGAATTCGAACTCAGGCCTTTTTGGCTTCAAAGCCCACCCTCCGTCCTACGCCCCCGTGTCACTACCTCCTGAGCACATGCAGCCCCTGCAGAGTCTCCCCTGTTGGGAAAGAAGCCGCGGGGCACACAGTGAGCAAGGGCAGATGGCTCAGCGGGGCTCTGAACAAATCCCTTCATGGATTCTTATGCAGCCCCAGGCCTGAAATGGGGCTGGACCCGTCGCCTGAGCCCAAGCGCTGAAGTCCTTTTTTAAGTGTAACAGTCCTGGGATGTTACAAGAATAGATTCCATTTGGCTCCAGACATTCTTCACTGAGTCCCTTCCACGTGCCTCACACCTCTAGGTCTCAGGGCAGGCTTCAATCATACTCCATCCTTGTCCTCACTGGGCTTCGAACGGGAAGTGGATGGACCCCGGACCATGAGAACGACCCACCGGCTGCTTCTGGCCTCCCAGTGCTGAAGGCGGAAGCAAGTCATAGGAAGATGGAGGGGCTGCTACAGTCTTGACAACTCAGAGGGCTGGAGTCCTCCGTGTACTCAGCAAGCTCTTCTCCACAGGCAAGTGCAGGGGGTCCCACACCCCATTCTCCTGCCCGGCCTGGGAGACCCTGCGGGCGAGGCCCCCCTGAGGCATTGCTCACAGCAGTTTCCTTCTCACCTCCTGTCCTCCGGGCCAGGTGCTTCCGCATACAGGAACGTGTGCCCCAGGGGCCGGCTCCAGCTATGAGATGGGCTTGTGCAGGCTGGGACTTATGGCAGAATTGGGGAACCCGCATCCCGAGGCAGAGGACCCTCTGAGTCACTTCAGTTCCACACTCAGTGGAACCTACTGTGCACCATTCATTGTGCTGGACTGGGAGAGAGAAACATGTCGGAGCCCTAGCCTCCAAGGGACTCCAGTCCTCGAAGACTGTCTCTGTCTCTGGTCTAAGGAAAAGTTAAGGGGGCAAGAGAAGGGTAGACAAAGTGCTCCAGGGGTTCTGGTGGGAAGAGCCGCTGACTCTGCTTGGGGGCCTCAGGGAAGGCCACGTGGAGGAAGTGACTCTGAGAATGGACTGGGAGAGTGGTGGGCAGGGTTTATGACATGGGGAAGCGGGAAGAAAAAGGGCAGGGATGGTTCTACAGAAAGAGCCAAGCAAAATGCAGCCTAGGCCCTGGCCCAGCCACACTGCAGCTAGCTTCTCCAGGCTATCTCCTGATCCACTGAACGGAAAACACAATCCTCTGACCCCGGAAATGCCTTCCCGTGCACACTTGCCATCGAGAACCCCCTTCCCGTCTCCTCAGCCACAACCTGCCCCAAACACACCCTTTTGAGAACTGCACACTTACACAACAGAAATAAAACAAAGAACAGGAATGCTGGGGCGGCTCTTAGCTGTCCACCAGGGGCTCCTGACGTTTTACAAATAGGGAAACTGAGGCCCGGCAATGTTGTATGACTTGCCCAGCATCACCCAGCCGGCGAATGACAGAACGAGGCCTGGACGCTCCTCATCCATCCCAGCCCTGATCACATGTTTGTGATAATCATAATGGGCTGGGGAGAGTCAGCATTGCCCGCCCCCATCCCCCCATCCTGGTCCTCGGGGTCAGATCAGGTCCTCGTTTTTTCCTTCCCATTCATGGCAGCCTCTTGCGTCCAAACTGTTCTGGCGTTTAGTGTTGCCCTGTGTCCGAGTCAGGATTTACAAGACAGTCCCCGGCTGTGCAACTCAGTATCCAATTAATGGAACAGTCCAGCCCCTCACTCATGGGGTTCTGTCTGTCCTCAGCGCGGGCCCCCAGGGCAGAAGGTGAGCAGCTCCTGTTCCCAAGTGGCTTCCTTCCTTGGGAGCTGCATGGATGGCTGACAGCTTGCCAAAGGCAGCTAAGGGGTCTGGGCGACTGGCGAGGTAGGGAATGGACACGCGATGGAGGACAGCAGGGACAGATCGCCGCAGGCCGTTAGTAACTGCTCGCCTGAGTGACATCCCACAAGACCCCAAATGTCAGCGGCAGAAGCCGTCCTGCCTAGGCGCCGGGAAGCAAGGGTGGAGGGGAGGGTGACAGGCGACCCACGGGACACCAGGGTGGTATCCCCAGGCTGCAGAGGAGTCTACCCGCACACAGGGGAGAACAGCTGTTAGGGCTGCGGGTTGGTGCCTGCGCCCATGTGTGTCTCACTTCCGGTCCTAGGTGCAGGCTCTGCTTAGCTTCCAATCGCATCTCCCACTGTGCATCCGCCTTGGGTTCTGTAGCTGGTGGGGCTCTTCCTCAGGGGCAGGCAGTTTGGAGAAATAAATGCCTGGGCAGGAGGGGGGAGGGGGGCAGGGTCCAGACATCCCCGGCCTCAAAGCAGAGCTACAAAGCCGAGAGCCTGCTACTGCTCCGTGACCCCAGCCACACTCAGAGGGCAGCTGGGCTGCAGAAGTAAACAGACGGCTGCGGACATGTTCGCACCTTCCAAGCCCTTCGGCCTGCGTCTCCCTCAGGTCGACTGATGCTTTCGCCGGCTTGGATTTCACAGGACTTGGAGTCTGGACCCTTGTTTTTTTCTCCCACAACAGAGGAATGGACCAAGCTGTGAACACTATGGGTCCTGGCATCCTCGGAGAGGGGAAGGGGGTCACGTCTGGGGCAGGATCTAGGAGGTACTGAGAGACCTCTGTCTGCAACAAATACCACAGAACCTCAGGGCTGGAAAGGGCTTCGCGGACCGTGTACTCAGAACCTCTCAGGTTACAGCTGGGGCCACTGAGGCCCAGGGCCGGGAGCCACCGCCCTCACAGAGGGGTGTAGGACATTGTGTGAAGGCTAGGCTTCCTCTGCGTGGGGGAAGGAGTGAACGGAAGCCCTGGGAACCTGGTCCCATGGAGCCAGTGGGTGGGGGCAGTGAGAGAGGAAGGGTACTGTGGGAGCTCAGCCCTCCAGCATGGCCTCAGAGTCCCACCATGGGCCCTGCTGCTGGCTCCGCACCACGGACCCACCACAGGGGCCAGTGCACATGAAGCCAACTCACAGACACCAAGAGTGAACCATGAGCCCTCATTTGGGCCAATAACTGCCAGTTCCTCCCCGGGAAGCCATTCCCTAGGCTTCCAACAGGAAGCCAGGGAGCCAGTGAGAAGGACATCCTGGCTTCTTCTGAACTCCTGTTGCTGTAGGTGAAAACAGGTCACGGCCAGAGATGAAGGGGGACAGCAAGGAGACAACTGAGCTGGCAGGAAGACCCAGTCCGGCCAAGGGCTCAGGTCAGAGACTCGAGGGCTGCTTTTGCCTGTCTCTGCAAAGTTTGCCAGGCCATCGGCAGTTCTCAAAGCTGCGTATTGTACTTAAGAGGAGAGAGCAGAACCAGAGTCTCAAGTTGGGCTGAGTACCAGCCTTGCCTTGGGGCATTGTGAGAATGCAGATTCCTAGGCCCCTTCTCCAGACTCAGAAGGACTGGGTGAGGCCCAGCCGCCCACACGAAGCAGCCCCCTGCCCAGGGATTCAGACATGGGTGGAGGGGTACTCCACGCTGAGAACCCGGGCCCCTTGAGCCAGGGAAGCAAAGTCGCCCCTAGCAGCGACAGCCCAGGTCCCTCAGCAGCAGCCAGGCTGTGCAGGCCCCAGGAGCACCGTTTGCGGGCCTCTGCAGTACGAGGGGGCCGGGAGACGGGCCCGCAGCGGAGGCGGAGAGCGCCAAGACTCTGGGCCGTGCCACACAGTGCGTTTCAGGGACTGCGCCAGGCTGAGAGGGCTCGGGTCCGGGAGCCCAAGGCAAGGGGATGAGCTGGGCCCCGGGGAGGGTGGTCTGGGAGAGAGCCAGGCCCAGCGGGGCTCGGAGTTCCCCACCCCGCAGGACCGCTGGGGGACAATGGACACTTGCTGAGGGAGGAAGGCAAAACTCTTAACAGTCTATGCAGGCCGTTACAGCTGTGCAAAGAACACTAACAAAGAGAATTTGGAGAGATGGAAATAGCTACGTTTCATGATCATCGGGTTCCTTTTTTTCCATAAACTTTGCTTAAGTTCATAATTAAAAAAATAAACACAGGCAAATTATACTAACTTCACACAGTCATTTCTGGGTGGTAAGTTCTGTGTTAAATTCAAAATTCGTATGTGTGGGTTGAAATTCCCACATGGGCCAAAACACGAGCCCTGGGAAGGGGGGCAGATGCGGGGGCTGTTACCCTCTCAAACAGCCCCACGGGTGATCATCTGTCCCCAACCCCCCAAACCCTGTGTATCCAGCCTGCTCAGAACAACAAAGCCCTGAGCTCCCAGGCAGGCAGAGGTCTGTCAGATTACATTCTTCTCGTCCCTTAGCGGGAAGTGGGGGGTGAGAGGAGGTCTGAGGTAGTGCAAAGAGGTTGAGATATCTGCATTCACTTTAAGAACTGACTTGTCATTCGTGAAAATGGGTGAGTGACCTCCCCCCGCGGTGCCTCCTCCATTCTCCCAAGTGATCACTGCGGAAATGCTGAGGAATAGCTTCCCCCCAAATGTCACGGCTTCAGCCACGGCCCTTATGGTCTCATGGTTTCTGTGGGCCGGGAACCTTTAGCTCACAGTGTCTCCTGAAGTTGCAGCAAGTAAGTCCACCGGGACTGCTGCAGGCAGCTCGGGCTCCGCTGAGGGAGGAGCTGCTTCCAGGGTCACTCACGGGGCTCTTGGCAGGCTCGGAAGACCATTTCCATGCTCGTTCATGCTTCTCCGGAGGCTGCTTCACAGCATGGCAGCTGGCTTTCCCCACAGCGAGTGATTCGAGTGATTCGAGGCGGGGGACAGAGAACCCAAGACAGAAGCTAGCGTCTTTTTTAGAACCTCATCTTGGAAGTGACATCCCATCGGGTCTGCCCTGTTCCCCAGTGGGCTCGTCACTAAGTCCAGTCCGCACTGAGGAAGAGGATACCTGAGATCTGCCTCTTGAGGGGAGTCGTGTCACAGAATTATGGACACATCTTTAGAAGCACCATAGGGAGTTAGAGCCAATGAGACCTAAAGGTTCCAGGTCTGTGATTATGGCTCCCTGACCCCTTGCAACACCAGGTGTGGTGGATACAAAGAGGATCACAGGTGTCTGCTGACTTTCTCTAAGTGGGCCGCATTCTCAACTCACTAGAGGGGACCTGAGGAGTGAGCAGGTATGCTTCTCAGGAGGGGTGCACAGACCAGGAGAGCTGCCATTCTCTTCAGGGAAGCCAGTGCCTTCGAGTAAGCAGCTGCTGGAAGAGTTCTGTTGGCCAGTGCATGGGGCACCTGAGGTGGGTGCCCTCCTGCTGCAGGGGAGGAACAATGTCTGACCACCTTAATGGCTGGGACCCGGCAACTGGTGTCCAACCCTCCCCAGCCTAAGGCAGCCTCCTGCCAGCACAGGACATCCCTGGGTTTCCCTCATTCCTCCAAAGGACTGGGGAGGAGAGACACTGCAGCAACATGGGATGAACCAGGTAGGACACGGTCAATCCCCTCCTACCGACCAAGAAAAGAAAACAGGAAATTATTCAGAATCAAGTTCTCTTAAGAGGCCACGTAGCTCGAGGTCAATAGCCTAAGTTTGGTGTCAGATGGGTCTGGGTATGAATGCTGATACCAGCCCTGCCCCCAACCCTCTAGTCTTATTTCCGTAACTACAAAATAGGCATAAGAGTGTGTATGGAATAGAGCCGTGAAAATTAAATGCAATAATCCATTAAAGCCTTAGGAGAGTGACTAGCAAATCATTAGTACTCATAATGATATTATTATTAATATTAGGATTACAAATGACATCAGAGTTCATCCAGTTCAACCGCACATTCAGCATGGGACTCCCATCCAATTTACGATGACAGAGGACAGTGGGGTCACAGACGACTGCTTGAATACTTTAAGAGCTGGGAACTCACTACCTGCCCTGGAAGCCTAGGACGACAGTGCTGACCCACAGATGCACAGCTTGAACCAGACCTGGAGCCATAATGGGCCTTTCTGTGGCTGCCCCCTTCACCTTGCATTCCTTTTGTAATTCAACAACAAGCGATAGTTTTGAACTCCAAATAGCCCCCTAACATACCAAAGAAGAAATAAAAGTGCACTTTCCTATTTTAGCATAGGTAAAGTCTCCTTGGCAATCTCCAGAACATTTTACTTACCCTCACTTGCATCTTGTTTCATGCTAGAGCCAAAGCATAATTGAAACATTTGGTCAAAAAAAAAAAAAAAAACCTGTGTGCTGAGGAAATGGGTAAGGAAGACGTTTGCCCGTAGGCTAACTAACACAGTTCAGACTGGGGGAGGGTGGGTGGGTGCGGGTATTTTGGGGTGGTGATGTTGTGCGTGTATTTATAACTGCAACGATGCATGGACACGGGAGTGAGCAGAATGGGTTGTTATGTGTGTGTGCGCGTGTATGTCTGTGCGGAGGGGAAGGCATACCTGTGTGCGTAGGTGTGGGAAGGCATGTGTGTATGTGGGTGTGTGGGTGTGGTGAGGAGCATCTCAGAGCGCTCCTGCCAGGGTACAAGGTTCCCCAAGGACAAAACAATCACAAATTTGAGAACACATTTCTTTTTTTTAAAGATTTTATTTATTTATTTGACAGAGAGAGACCCAGCGAGAGAGGGAACACAAGCAGGGGGAGTGGGAGAAGGAGGAGCAGGGAGCCCGATGCGGGACTCGAACCCAGGACCCTGGGATCATGACCCGAGCCGAAGGCAGTCGCTTAACCAACTGAGCCACCCACGCGCCCTGAGAGCACATTTCTATTTGTGCCAACCTGCCCACTCTTCTCAGGGAGCTGCCTCTGTTGGCCAGGATTGGAGATTTCTCTCATTGAGGCCTCTGGAGAGACATTCCAATGGTGAACATAGAGCACAAACCCCCCACATAAAATCACGCCAGCCCCTGGAAGGCCCTACGCAGGAGGGTGTAGAAAACCCCTGGGGAAGACACAAAGGCTCATACCCCCTGGAAAGAGAGAGGTGGACCAGCTCTTCCCCCACCCCAAAGTCTCAGTTTGAATTTTTTAAATCAGTCTTATAAGCAAACATCTGCCACTCTCCATCTTCTGAATGAAAGGTGAAGATCAGAATAAGAAATCTTTGTGTTTTCATTAGGTATTTTAGCAAATGCAATGAGGACATTCAGATTCGATTTCCCTGTTTTGTACACACACATAAGTAGAGCTAAGAGGATTACTTTTCCTGGGGCTGCATCCTTCCTAAAGGCCCCAGTCAAAAGAGACCCTTGTTAAACAGCGTTTTCTCTAATTCCCCTGGCTTTCTTCCTTGCCTCACGGGCAGACACGTCGGCCCACTCCCAAATCCACCCAACTCGCCGCCGCCACCTTTGCGATAGAGGGTTCGGGAGCACCATTCTCCTCCTGCCCCTGGTTCCTTAATAAAGCTGAAGATGAACATTAGCGCCTGGTCCAACAGCAGCCGAGTGGGAAAGGCAGCCTCATGGAACCCTCGACGCCCCCAGACAAAAATGTAGCCTTTTTGCCTCTGCGCCAGTGAATGGCTTTTCGAGGGTTTTCATTAGGCCCTGGGTCCGCTGGTGCAGAAAGCCTCACAGATGTTGACATTTTTTTCATCCCTGGGTTAAGATGTCTTCCATAAGCTTTTATTCCTCATTTGTTACTTCTTTATTATCCGGAGGGTTTGGCCGCCTCCCTCTTCTCGTCTCTCTGAAGAGAGCAGCGGTAGCTGAGCCTGTCATTATCTGGGCCCTTTTCTCTTGCCTCCAGAGGCAACCGGGGCCTCGGGGGGGCCCCATTGTGGGGAACAGCAGGTAGCTGAGGCAGGCCGGGTCACTCCTCAGACCCTTTTGTGTGGTGGCCCCCTCCTCCCCACAGCTTGGCTCTGGGGATGTGAAAGGTCAGGGGCATGCCATGCTTCCATACCTGAGCTTTTGTTTGGGGCTGCAGGCAAATGATTCTAGAAGTAATTTCTTGGAAAGCAGCCTAGAGCTGTACCACACCGCCTGGGGCTGAGGGTGAGGGGACAGGGGATTCCTTTAGATTGCCTCTATCCAAAAAGGCCCTGAGAAAAAAATTTCTACCCAGAGGATGGCTCAGAGACGCATCTGAACGGAAGCCTAAAGCCTCTGAGCTGTTGAGAAAAGGGTTTTGTGATAAATATAGGTAGTGTTCCATTGGTTTTCACTGTCCTTTGTCCCTATTCCCAGCAGCCCAGAGCCTACCCGCAACCTCAGCTTCTTCATCTGTCAAATGGGAATATTACACCCTCCTCTGCGTACATCATTCAGTGATTCTGCTTATTCCAATGGATCCATGAGGCGATATAGAAACTGTTCTCTAAACGAGATGTTTCTGTACAGTATCTTGTCCAGTACTGGCTGTGCGGATCCTGACCTGAACGGGAGCCAGCACACATGTTCAGAGGGCCAGGGGAGGCCTCAGGGCAAGACAGGCTCTGATGATGGCAGATCCTCTGAGGCTTAATGCCGCACTCCTTTGAAGGCAGCGAAAGGACCCCCGGGTGCCTACTGACCGCCAGCTTCAGAGGGGCCAATTGCAACGTGACTGGAAGTACACCAGTGGGCACCAAGGTGCCTGTGGAAAGGGACCTCTAGGCTGCCTGGGCCTTGCCCCAAGTATTGGGCCCTTTCTGGACATGGCATCTTGAGGAAGCTATGTAGCTACAGGATCCTACTCAAGAAAAGGAGATCAGAATCATGAGGGGACTAGAAACCAGCACCACAAACACTGGTTGGGGGAGCTGAGGCTGCATCTCCTACCTGAGGGCTCAGTGACCCTGTTGGGGGAAGGGGGCCGGGCTCATTCTGTGTGGCCCTGAGGGTTGGAATTGGAACAGAGGAATGGAGGAGCCAAAGCTGAAGTGAAGACTTTTTTTTTTTTTTTTTTAAAGATGTTATTTATTTGGGCGCCTGGGTGGCTCAGATGGTTAAGCGTCTGCCTTCGGCTCAGGTCATGATCCCGGGGTCCTGGGATCGAGTCCCGCATCAGGAGCCCGCTTCTCCCTCTGCCTCTCTCTCTCTCTCTGTCTCTTATGAATAAATAAAAATCTTAAAAAAAAAAAGATTTTATTTATTTATTTGACAGAGAGAGACACAGCGAGAGAGGGAACACAAGCAGGGGGAGCGGGAGAGGGAGAAGCAGGCTTCCCGTGGAGCAAGGAGACCGATGAGGGGCTCGATCCCAGGAAGGACCCTGGGATCATGACCTCAGCAGAAGGCAGATGCTTAACGAACGACTGAGCCACCCAGGCGCCCCATGAAGTGAAGACGTTTTGAGCATATCGAAAGGAAATATCTCAAATGGTCAGATTGTCTGAAATGGAGTGGGCTGCTTTATGCAGTAGCGAGCCCTCTGTCACCGAGAGCAATCCAGCAGAGTGGGATTCAGGGAGATTTATCTCTGGGCATTCATGTAGGACTGTCCCACCCAGCAAGCTCTTTGTAATTCTGGAAGTTCTGAAATTCTTCCATTCTTTGCATTTATTAATAAATATATTGTTCATTTTCTAGTGGTTAAGTTAAATACAGTCAACTTCCGCCTCTGATAATGGTTGAGTAAGATCACACTCAGTGAACAAAAGCAGGTAGAATATGAGGGAAAGTCATATTCTTCGTTGACACCAGATAAAATGGATACAATGTGTAGTGCGGTGAGGGGATGGAGTGGGCACTGGTGAAAAAAACAATCTTTTCTGGTCTGGAAACCGAAGAAACCATGATCGTGAAGAGAAAGAGGGTAAATCCTTAAAGGGAAAAAGGGAGAAAGAAGATGCCAAAAGTCTGTCTGTCCACATCTCTGTCTGAACCCTGAACCACATACACAAAGAGAAGACGCAAAGCAGCTAAACTATTGAAGAAAGATCTGAATGGATAATGTCATTGTTGCCTAAGAAACCGAGTTCACAGTTTAATCCAAGCAAAATAATTGCCTGATAAAACAAAAGAAACCATATCCAGCAGAGAAAAAGTACTGAAGTCCAGAATCTATACAATTTAACACACATAATGTCCAGAATCTGATCCAAAATTATTTAAAATACAAAGCACCAGGAAAATAAAACACATTCTCAGGATAAAAGAATATAACCTGAGACAACCACAGATCACCCAGGTGTTGTAATTAACAAACAAGGAATTTCTAGCATGTATTATAACTATCTTCAATGAAATAAAAGAAAATGTGCTCACAGTGAAATCTCAGGGAAAAGAAATCTCAGCAAAGAAAAATGAAAAAAAAAGGAAATTCTAGAATCGAAAAATATCAAAATTCTTCTTTACATCACTATATGAAAAATCATGGAAGAAAAGAGAAAGTGAACTTGAAGATGAAACAATAGAAATTATTCAATTTAAACAAAGAGTAAAAGTATAAATTAGCAGAGACTCAGTCAACATCTACATAGTCTCTAAAGAAGAGGAAAAGGAAAATGGAGCAGAAAAAAAACTGAAGGAATTCAATGCCAAATCTTTTCAAATATGAAGATATAAATTTATAGATTCAAGATGTTCACTGAACAGAAAGCAGTGTAAACATAAAGAAAATCTCATTAACACCATAGTCAAATGTTGAAAGCCAATGATAAAGAGAAAATCTTGAAAGAAGTAAGAGAAAATGACACATTATACGCAGGAGAACAATAACCCAATTCAGAGCTGATATCTCACCAGAAATTATGAAAGCCAGAAGAGAGTAGAACAACATTTTAAGTGCTAAAATTAAAAAAAAAAAAAAAAAATCTTGTCAACCCAGGATACTAGATTCAGTGAAAATATTCTTCAAGAACCAAAGAGAAATAAACTTTCAAATAAAGGAAAACTAAGCAAATCTGTCACCAACAGACTTGACTACAATGAATGCAGAAGAGGTTTTCCAAGCTGAAAGGAAATGATACCAAATGGGAACTCAGTTCCTCAGAAAGAAAAGAACATTAGAAATAAAAAATATCTGGATAAATACAAAACCCTACATTTTTCTTCTTAATTTCTTTATAATATAAAACAAGACAAAAACTGTATTTCCTCTTAATTTCTTTATAATGTATACAACTGTTTGGGGCACCTGGGTGGCTCAGTCAGTTGAGCGTCCAACTCTTCGTTTCAGCTCAGGTCTTGATTTCATGGGTCCTGAGACGGAGCTCCAGGTCGGGCTCCTCGCTCAGCATGAAATCTGCTTGGGATTCTCTCCCTCTGCCCCTCCCCCCATTTGTGCTTTCTCACAGGTGCGCACTCTCACTTTCTCTAAAATAAATAAATCTTAAAATATATATTTATATGTAATATTATACAACTGTTTAAAACAAAAACTAGAAGCTCCTGGGTGGCTCGGTCATTGGGCGTCTGCCTTCGGCTCGGGTCATGGTCCCAGGGTCCTGGGATCGAGCCCCACATCGGGCTCCCTGCTCGGCCGGGAGCCTGCTTCTCCCTCTCCCGCTCCCCCTACTTGTGTTCCCTCTCTAGCTGTCTCTCTCTCTGTGTCAAATAAATAAATAAAATCTTAAAAAAAAATAAAATAATAAAATAAAACAAAAACTATATCACAGCCTTGTGTGGTTTATAACAGACATAACTGTAATACATGTTATAACTTAGGTGTAAGGAACGGAGGGGCATGAAATTACAAAGCCCGCCCCCAGGGCTCCTCTCTCAGCAGAGTGTCTGCTTGAGATTCTCTCCCTCTCCCTCTGCCCCTTCCCCACTCACACACATGCTCTCTCTCTATGCTCTCTCTCTAAAATAAATAAATAAGTCTAAAAGAAAAAAAAAAAAACCTCTCCAAAAAATAGAACTAGAGGTGGACTTCTTCAACTTGATACGAAAATACTTTTTTAAACCTACAGCTAACATCATACTTAATGGTGAGAGACTGAATACTTTTCCCCTAAGATCAGAAACAATGCAAGAATATATACTCTCATTACTGCTATTCAACACAGTATTAGAAGGTCTAGTCAGGGCAATAAGGCAAAAAAAGGAAATAAAAGGCATACAGACTGGAAAGGAAGAAATAAAAGTCTCCCTGTTTGCAAATGACATGGGTGTCTATTAGAAAATCCAAGAAAAGAAACACTACAAAACACATTTTTAGAATAAATGAGTTCAGCAAGATTGTAAGATGCAAGATAAACATACAAAAATCAATTGTATTTCCATATACTAGCAGTAAAGACACGGACACTGAAGTTAAAAATATAACCACTTAGGTGGCTCAGTCAGTTAAGCACCCAATTCTTGATTTCAGCTCAGGTCATGATCTCAGGGTTGTGAGACTGAACCCCAACTGGGGCTCCACCACTGGGTTTGGAGCCTGCTTAAGATTCTCTCTCTCCTTCTGCCCCTCTATCCCTCCTCCTTGCCCTCTCTCTCTCTTAAAAAAACAAAACAAACAAACAAACAAAAAACCTTATCACTCAAAAGAAATAAATACTTAGGTGTAAATCTAACAAAACATATACAACACTTAAATGTTGAAAACCTCAAAATGCTGGTGAAAAACATCAAAGAGAATCTAAGCAAACAGAGAGACAAGGATACCCCTGGATAGGAATATGCAACATAAAATATGTTAATTCTCCCAAAGTTGATATACAGATGTCACAAGATTTCTAGAAAACCCAGCAAATTTTTTATAGATACAGACAAACTTATTCTAAAATTGGCATGGGAAGATGAACAATTCTGGAAAAGAATAAAGTGGGAGAAATCATTCTACCTGATTTTTAAGACTTAACATAGCTACAGAAATCAAGAGAGATAGACACGTGGATGAATGGAACAGAATACATAATCCAGACACAGATCCACACAAGTAAGGTCAACTGATTTTTAACAAAGGTGCAAAAGCAACTCAATGGAAGGATAGTCTTTTCAACAAATGTTGGAGCTGGTGCTGGAGCAAGTGGATATTCAAGAGCAAAAGAAAAAAAGAAACTACACCTCATACATTTTACAATAATTAATTCAAAATGGATCATGGATTTAAATGTAAAACATAAAACTGTAAAACTTTTAGGAGATAACATAGGAGAAAATCCTCATGATCTACGGCTTGGTGAAGAGTTCTTAGATGAAAAGCCTCATCCATAAATTTAAAAAATTGATAAATTGGTCTTCAAATTTAAAATTTAAAAATTTGCTCTGCAAATGACACTCTTTTTTTAAAAGATTTTATTTATTTGAGAGAGAGAGAGAGAGCACAAGTGGGGGGGCGTGCAGAGGGAGAGGGAGAAGCAGGCTCCCCACTGAGTAGGTAACCCGATGCAGGACTCATCCCAGGACCCTGGGATCATGACCTGAGCCGAAGGCAGACGCTTAAGCCACCATGACCTGAGCCACCCAGATGCTCTGCAAAAGATACTCTTAAGAGGTTGAAAAGACAAGTTACAGACTGGGAAAAATAATTGCAAACCACATATTTGACAAAGGACTCATATCTAGAATATAAAGAACTCGCTAAACTCAACAGTAAAAAAAAAAAAAAATGAAACAATTCCATTAGGAAATGGGAAAAAGACAAGAAGACATTTCAGTGAAGAGGATACACAAGTAGTAAAGAAGCATATGAAATGATGTTAAACATCACTATTAGAGAAAAGCAAACTACGACCATAATGAGGTATCACTACACATCTACTAGAACGACAAAAATTTTAAAACTAGTCACAATAGCAAATACTAACAAGGATGCAGAGAGGCTGGATCTCTCAGACAGTGCTGGTGAGAATGTAAAATGGTACAGCCACTCTGAAAAACTGCCTGATGGTTTCTTTTAAAACTACACACAAAACAAAAATGAAAACAACAAAAAAGTTTTTAATAAAAAAAACGTAATGCACACTTAACCATATCTCAGAGCAATTGCATTTCTGGGCATTTATCCCAGAGATAATGTCAACTTATGTCAACACAAAAACCTATACGTGATTGTTCATAGCTTTCTATTTGTAACATCTAAAAAGTGAAAACAAAAAAAATGTCTCTCAGGTGAAAGGTTAAACAAACAGAGGTATATTCATACTATAGAATACCGCTCAGCAATAAAAAAAAAATCAACTATTGATACATGCAACCATTTAGATTGATCTCAAGAGCCTATGCTTAGTGGGAAAAGTCAAGCTCAAAAGGTCACATACTGTATGATTCCATTTATATAACATTCTTGAACTGATAAAGTTATAATGATAGAAAATGATAGGTTAGTGGTTGCCAGAGGTCAGGGATGGTGGGAAAGGGGGATGGGTGTGATTATGGAGAAGTAGCACAAAAAAGATCTTTGGGGTGATGGAATAATTCTGTATCTAGATTGTGGTGGTGATTACATGAATACATACATACATTAATGACAAACACACATATTGTACCAATGTCAAATGTCTGGTTTTAATATTGTACTGTAACCATTGGAGGAAACTGGATGATCACTTCTTGGCCTTTTGGCTAAGATCAAGTGGAGGAAACTGGGTGAAGGGTAATATGGGTCTTCTACCTTTGTAACTTTCAGTGAATCTATAATTATTTCAAAATAAAAGGTTTAATAAGACATCCATTGTATTTCTATATACAAGTAATGAACAATTGGGAAATGAAAAATTTTAAAACTCTATTTGCAAATAATATAAAAAATATTTAGGAATAAATTTAAAGAAAGATGTGCCAGACTTGTACTCTGAAAACTACAAAGTATTATTAAAGGAAATTAAGGAAAACTTAAATAAATGGAGAAGTATACCATGTTCATAGATTTCAAGATTCAATATTGTTAAAATGTTCCTTTTCATACACTATACGTTAATTAATTGAATTTAAATAAAATTTAAAAAATAAATGATAAATAAATAAAATGTTCTTTTTCTCAATGCAAATCCATCTATAGATTTAATGCAATCCCAATCAAAATCCTAGCACTTCTATAGTTTTTTTTTTTAAGATTTTATTTATTTATTTATTTGAGAGAGCGAGAATGAGAGAGAGAAAGAGCACACAAGAGGGTGGAGGGTCAGAGGGAGAAGCAGACTCCCTGCTGAGCAGGGAGCCTGATGTGGGACTCGATCCCAGAACTCCAGGATCATGACCTGAGCTGAAGGCAGTCGCTTAACCAACTGAGCCAACCAGGTGCCCCAAAATCCTAGCACCTCTAAAATTATATGGAAAAGCAAAGAATCAAAAATAGCCAAAATAATCTTTAAAATATAAACAAATTTTAAAGAATTTACATTACCTGATTTCAAGTAATCAGAATCTATAGCATTGGCATAATTACAATTATAATATATATTATATAATTATAATTATAGACCTATAGAACAGAGTAGAGGGTCCAAGAATAGACTTGCACTTATGTAGTAGTCAATTGATTTTTTTACAAAAGTACCACAGTTCTTTAATGGGGAATGACTAGTCTTTTTTTTTTTTTTTAAGTAGGCTCCATGCCTAAGATGGGGCTCAAACTCATGACCCTGAGATCAAGAGTCACATGCTGTACAGACTGAACCAGCCAGACACCCAGGAATGAGCAGTCTTCTTAAAAAGTGATACAGGGGGCGCCTGGGTGGCTCAGTCGTTAAGCGTCTGTCTTCGGGTCGGATCATGATCCCGGGGTTCTGGGATGGAGCCCCGCATTGGGCTCCCTGCTCAGCGGGGAGCCTGCTTCTCCCTCTCCCACTCCCCCTGCTTGTGGTCCTTCTCTCGCTGTGTCTCTCTTTATCAAATAAATACATGAAAAAATCTTTTAAAAAATAAAATAAAATAAAATAGACTTCATCAAAATTAAAATCTTTTGTTCATCTAAGAACACATGTAAGAAAGTAAAAAGACAAGCCACAGACTTGGGGGACATATTTTCAAAATACGTATCTGATAAAGGGCTTGTATTCACAATAATAAGAAAGCAAACAATGCAATTAAAAAATGAGCAAAAGACAACTGCAGGACATTCTACAAAACAGCTGATCAGTACTCCTCAAAACTGTTAAGGTTATCAAAATCAAGGTAAATCTGAGAAACTGTCATCATCAAGAAATGCTCAAGGAGATATGACTACTACATGTAATGTTCCCTGGTGGGATCCTGGAACAGAAAAACACATTAGGTAGAAACGAAGGAAATCTTAATAAAGGTAATGTTCCCTGGTGGGATCCTGGAACAGAAAAACACATTAGGTAGAAACAAAGGAAATCTTAATAAAGGATGGACTTCAGTTAATGATAATATATTAATACTGGTTCGCCAATTGTGAAAAATGTACTATGCTAATGTAAGATATTAATAATAGGGCAAATTGCATGTGGGGTATATGAAAACCATTTGTACCATCTTTGCAATAACTCTGTAAATCCAGAACTGTTCTAAAATAAAAAGTTATTAAGAAAAAAAAAATGGGCAGGGACGCCTGGGTGGCTCAGTTGGTTAAGCGACTGCCTTTGGCTCGGGTCATGATCCTGGAGTCCCGGGATCAAGTCCCACATCGGGCTCCCTGCTCGGCAGGGAGTCTGCTTCTCCCTCTCCCACTCCCCGTTTGTGTTCCCTCTCTCGCTGTGTCTTTCTCTGTCAAATAAATAAAATCTTAAAAAAAAAAAAATGGGCAAAAGATTTGAACAGACACCTCCTCAACAAAGAGATATGACTAGCCAATATGGACCTGACTAATCATCGGGGAAATACAAAGTAAAATCACAATGAAATGTCACTACATACCCACTACCCTGGATAACACTGAAAAGACCATTAACAACAGGTGTTAGTGTGGATGGAGAGAAACTGGACCCTCATACACTGCTGGTGGGAACATACAGTGGTGCAGCCACTTCGGAAAAATATTTAGCAGTGTCTTATAAAGTTAAACATATACCCATCATACAACCCAGCAATTTCACTCCTAGCTATTTACCCAGGAGAAATGAAAACAGATGTCCACACAAAGACTTATATGTGAATGTTCATAGCAACATTACTCACAGCCACATATTTAAGAGTCCACATCTGTAAACAACCCAAATGTCCATCAACTGGTGAAGGGACAAACAAATCACAGTTACCCTACAAAATACCACTGAGCAATAAAAAGAAACAAATATAATATAGATGCATCTCAAAACTTTATGGTAAGTGAAAGAAGTCAAATACAAAAGACAACACACTGTACCATTCCATTTACATAAAACTCTAGACAGGCCAAATGAAAATGACAAGATTAGCAGGTGCTTGGAGCAGGGGCTCTAGGGAGGGCTTTGACTGTGATGGGGCATGAGGGAACTTTTGGGGATGATGGAAATGCCCTATATTTTGATTGTGGTAATAGCAGCTAGACGACGGCACACAATTGCCAAAAACTCATCAAACTGCACCCATAAAATATGTAAATATTATTGTGTAAATGACACCACAAAAAAATGTAGTTTTTGGTAACTTCTTAGTATCATCAGCTATTCCCTGCTACCATATTGAACTGAGCCCAAATCAAAAAAGAACAAAAGACAGAGAAACTTCACATGGTAGCAGGCCCTGCACCCTTTTCTCAGGCTTTTGAAATATTGAAAAGTGTCAAAGAGCCTTGTTTACTACTTTTATGAATCCTGGTGGTCCAGGGACCCCACACTAAGAACTACAGGAAGAGATGGTCTCCTGGCCACAGCATTCTTGGACTAAATGTGTAAATATGGAATTGAGAAACAGGACTTTCGCCACGGGGTCCTTGCCAGAATGTCAAAGCTTGTACCGTACTGTGGATTCGTGCATAAGGGGCATTTGGTGAGGCTGAGGCCCTGAGCAGAGCTGCCTTCCTGACCACTTGACCAGGAACCATGTCTGAAAGGATTTCCTTAAGTCACTTAAGAGGCAGCAAAGGAATGCCATATCGGGCATGATGAAAACACTTACAAAAGGAATCATAATTAAACTTACACTTAAATTGCCAACTATATCAAAGCAATTTTCCAAATTTCCAAATCAGCTGGATTCAAGGCAAAACCAAAAATGAATCTGGTTTTAAAAAACATGGAAAGAGTTCATCTTGTTCTCCCCTTCCACAATCCCTTCATGTCACTCTCTGACACGGTGAGTGGGGAAAGTGCAATTCCACATCGAATGCGTAAATTACCGTGCATTAGCAGTTGTATTAGGGACAGGGACCCCAAGAGGAATCAGGCATGGTTTCTGCCCCTGAGAAGCTTCGAGTAAGCAGGGAGACTGGTGTGCGCACAGGGAACGCTAATACAAAACAGACGGATGGGGCAAAGGACAAGACATGTTTCACAGTGGGGACAGTCAGCTCAGACTGGGCTAAGAGTCTGAAAACTGGGGCTTCACAAAGGTGACAGTGCATAGGACCTCGAAGGATGAGACAGATTTCATAGGCAGAGAAGATGGACAGATGATGACAGAGGAAATGGCAGAAGCAAAATCATGGGGCAGGACCTCATATGATGTTTGGGCAGACAAACTGGAAAGTAAAGAATGACGAGCATTCAGTCTGTATTTTAGCTTTTTGCTCTCTGAGTAACTCTGTGTTTGGGCACCAGTGGCCCAGCCCTGTCTACGCCCGCAGGGCCATTCCTCAGGAGATGGGAATCAGAGAGGCACCTTGTATCTGTTGGTTCCGAGGGAGCCGCCAATTGTTAACTCCGAATGAAGAATCTTTTAAGCCAGATCATCTATGACACTGAATCTAGGGAGTCAGGTCTACAATAACAGTCTTTTATGAGTGTGTGTGTGTGTGTGTGGGCAGTATAAACCCATCTAGCACCTTCCACTTTATTTACAAAGCATCTGCTCACCTGTTAACCAGTTGATTCTACCAATGCTCCCATGAGTTAGAGAGGTAGAGAAGTGTGCCGCATTTTATAAATGAGGAAAGAGGCTGGAGCTGCCACTGGGTTCAAGGTTGATATCCCCTGTCACAAAGTGGCTACAGAATATAAACACAGTCTGAAAGACAGGGGAAAGAGTGATTTATTGGCCACAATACTTTGTAAAGCTATTAGCCCTCCATCAAAATGTCAAAAAAAAGTCCAGTTTTCTGTGGACTTCAGAAAAGTTGATTTTGAGCAGATCAACAAGGCCCACAGAATGTTAAGTCATAGCCTCTGGCGTTTCCTACTAATGACTATGAAATTCACATTTAGTGATCCACTTACTCTTGGGATGGACTGCTCTTATATTAAGGCTAATTAATAACGCTCCTCTTCTCCTATTCCTCTTTTGGAACATCAAATCATAGGGCATTGATGCTGGAAGGGCTTCAGAGCCACTAATAATGTGATATTAAAGTTTTTTCATTACTGATCAGCATCTATTGTCACATTGGCCTGTAACCTGCCAAGTGGATAACTGCCCGGATCATTATTCCCATCTTACAAGTGAAATAACTATCACAAAAAAGAAGCCAAGCCACTTCCCCCAAGTCATAGAGCTAAGCCTGAAGGACAAATCTCACCACACCTGCCAACATTCCACCTACTACATCCAACTCCTCTCCTTCCCCCCTGCAGACTGCATGTAAATTACATCTGTGAATTTCACAGACTGGGACATGCAGCTCCGAGTAAAGCAGAGGTCTGGCCTTGATGGCATTCTGGAGCGCTCCCTATCTCCGGCGCTCCCCACAGAGAGGGAGAAACACAAATACCCCCTTCGTGCCATCATGACTGTTGTTGCATGCCAGCCCCGTCTTAACTTCAATATGACTCCAGGCCAGTATAAAAAGGAAGGGGACAGTGTCTACCTACCCATTTATGGGTAGCTGGCCACATTGTGTTGTCCTGGCCACAGCGGAGTCTGCTCCAGGGCATTCTCTCGAAGCACATAATAGCATCCCCTGCTGATAGGCAGGCTCTGAAGCCAGCAGGCTGCAGCCAGAAGCAGCTCCCAGCAGGAGCCGGACGAGGCCGACAAGGTTACAGGTGCTTTTCATCCAGCCTTGCAGGAGAGCACCAACTTCCTGCTGCTAGAAATTTGTCTGCAAATTTTTGTCTTCATTCAAATCGATGGATGGAGGCCTGGAGGCACCGGGGTGATATGATAACTTGATTAAGCCCCAGGACAGATGACATGGTAGCTCAAAGGCCATGTGCTCTCCTCCTTAACCTCTCCAAGGGAGACCGCTGGCTTTGCTGGTAATTGGCCCATTGTCCCTTCCACTGCACTTCCTACAGAAGCCCCCTAATCACCATGTCCTGGGCTCCTCTCTAGGGCAGACTTAAATACTCTCAGACCCATCAGACCCAGTGAACTATGAAAAATACCTGTGCAACGTGACATACCAGAGTCATGATTTGAGAGGCCCAAAATGACCCTTACTGGAAAAAATTACTTGTTAAGATACCCTTCCATCCTCCAGCCTGGGTGTAAATTGCAACACACTTAGGGATGAAAGCCTGAGATGGTTTTGTTTAAAGATGAGTTCAGACTTGTAGAATATTTTGTTCTCTGGTGGAAATATAACCCCTGATCTTCCATTCTTTTCCAGTTTAGTGTCTCCTGTTGGACTACAGATTATTGAGAGTGTTTTTGATCAAACTTTTCCAGTTACTCTGGCACACACTGATATCCATCTGCCTTGGGTGAGCCAATATGTGTACCTCATTGCTTCTGGAACAGATGTAAGGTGTGGGTCTGGGGAAGCAGAGTACCACACAGAATAGCATGGATAGCTGATAGATCTATGGTTTGTCATGGTGATAGGATTTCCCCACTCTGTTTTAAAATTTGTCAGCCTCTGTACACTGATAGACTTAAGGAACTTTAGAGCTGAGAGGGGGTTCAAAAGGAGTCTCAATTCCTTTTCTTTTTTTTTTTTTAAGGAATATTGTAAAGGAATAAAATTCACCATTGTTATTCCACGTCTGATATGGGTTCTTTTCCGAAGGACAAGAAACAGAGCTGTTATTGGCACTTCGAAAATAAGTACACCGTTAAAAGCTAAAGAAATGCTATTTTAAATTTTCATTCATTATGATTTATTGCCTGAATCTCCCATTAAGAGAGAGGGCTCCGGTATGCCAGCATCACCGTTTCTGTTTCTGTCATGGGAATGGAATGTCTTTTGAACTGCTAAAGTAGATAATTCCATGCCTGGAAGAAAAACGAAGGGAGGGGGAAGGGGGAAGAACGGTAGGAAAAAAAAAAAAGATGCTCTGATTTCCCAATAATTGCAAAGGCCAGGAATGTGCCACAGTGGCATTCAGGGAAACGCAACGATGCGTCCCACGGTGGCGTGAGCGCCTCAGTCCCCTGGTGCCAGGTGGGCGACCGGGAAGCCGCTCCGGCCATCTGCTAAGGACCCACGGGGCCCAGACCTTCCCGCCACGGCGCAATTTTTTTTCCCAAGCCTGGCTGTTGTTTCAGCGGCGGCCTCGTGGCCCCCTAAGGGCAGGGCGCGCCCGCGGGCTGAGCCCCGGCCCCGCTGCGCCCCGAGCCTCCGAGCCCGGGCCCCGCGGCTGGAAAGGCCTCTCTAAAGGGGGCGTTCCGCTCGGCCCACTGCGCCGCCGGCCATTGTCCCCGCTCGGCCCGCACGGGGGCTGAGGAAGGGGCTTTTTAAATGGTTTCCCGGGAACAAAGGGGGCCCAGGCGCCCGGCTTCATTACGGGCTCATCGGCCACACCAGCGGGCCCGCCCCTCGTCCGCACGGCCGCCCGCAGCTCCCGGCCGCCGGCCACTTTCCGGGCCCGGCCCCGCCCTCCCCCTGCGCCCTCGTTCTCCCCCTCTCCCTCCTTGCCCCTCCTTCCCTCCTAGACGCCTCCCTTCCCTCCTTGCCCCTCCTCCCCTCGGCCTCCCCCCCTTGCCCCTCCTCCCCTCGGCCTCCCCCTCCTTGCCCCTCCTCCCCTCCCTCTCCTCCTCCCCCCCACTCTGGCCTCCCACCCCTCGGAGAGCCTTCGCCAACCCCCACCCCACCCCGCCACCCCGCCACCCCCGCCCAGCCCGCCAGGCTCCTAGCTGCGGGATAAACGCGGGGCCCACCGGGACAACCCGTCCTGGCGCTCTGCACCTGCCTCCCTGCGCGTCCCGGTCGCGGCCGAGAAGCCCGAGCCACCTGGGCTGAGAGAAGCCCACCCGCCCGAGGGGACGCGGGTCTGACATGCCGGCCCTGGTGAACACGACCGGGCCTGACCGCTCTCTGACCCTCCTCTGCCACCATGGCCGGGCAGATGTGGCTGAGCGGAACCACCACCAGCCTGGCATCCGAGGGCCAGGATTCTGACCTAAAATAGGCATATGGATGACCCCAAACGTTCTCCGGGCCTCTCGTTGGGCAAAACGGAGAGAGGCAGTTTTGAGGGTGAGCAATAAAGTCTGTGGTGCTCCACTTTCTCGTAGGTGCTGCGGACATCATAATGACAATGTCATTAGAGCAGGGGACAGACTGCCTCCCACAGCAGCCCCTTGGGAAGGGGACTCTGAAGGGATGAGGGCCAGGGGGACGGAGGGCCAACAGCAGGCGGGCAGGTCCCAGTGGATGCCCTTTCCCTGAGAGAAAGCTTGCCCCCGATTCCCACCCTTCTCCCAAACCACCAAAGAGCCCTCCACTCCAGCTTCTCAGTGCCATCCTCCGTTTAGTTAGAAGGCTGCCTCCTGGGGGCCTACACTCAGAACGGGTGATGATGACATTGGCCGGTGGGCTTGGTAAGGACAGGTGAGAAGCATGAACCCACAAGCACCTGGAGACAGCTACATATCCTGCCACCATCCCAACAGAAGACCCTTTGCTCCTTCTTACTTGCAGTGGGCCACGAAGAAGGTGGTTTGTTGCAGAGTGGAGCAGAGAGCAGTTAAGGCTGGGGATCAGAAAGCCGAATCCCAGATCCCAGATCCCAGCCTCATCGGGACCACTCGCTGGGAGCCTCGAGGGAGAATGTAGCGCAGTAGGCCTTCAGGGGGGTTAGTGCGTGCCTGCTCCTCAGTGCTGTTCATACCGGGCACCAGTGAAGGCCACCGATCGAGGCCTGCCAGTTATGCTGAGGTCCCCAAAGGAAAACGGGGGAGGGGGGTGGAGCAGTAGAGTGGAGGGTCCAAAGCACACCATCTTCTGCTTGCTTGATTGATTTCTGGCAGACCTGCCGAGTACCCGGTCCGGATGTGTCTCCTTGGCTGTGTATAAAGTTTAACCTTCCAGTATTTATTTTTAATATTTTCACATTTCCTCCTATTTCTCTACAATGATCATGAATTAATTGTGAATTTTTTTTTAATTTTTAAAAAAGAAACGAGAACTGATTGGAGAGGCTGAGAGCTTACATATTGCAGTGAATGCAGCTCCTAGTTGAGACTGAAATCGACCTCAAAACTACCCAAAGATGTTGAGGTGTGTGCGTACTTGTGTAGCATCACGTGTGGGGTACCGATGAGGAAGGCGGGCGCCCCCAGCCCCAGACCCCAGGCTTATGCGGTGTCTCCGCTTGTGTCCTCTCCTTCCTGAGAGCAAACCTCCCGAAGCCTCCCAGACTGATGACTACCATCCAGTCTGTCCAGTGTGAAGGGATACTGTCCCAGAAGTGCAAGGAGGACAATTGCAGTCTTCCTGAGGAAAACGTGCCAAACAAGTTTTTCCCCCATCTGGGATAGGGAAGCAAATGGTGGTTCCATTGTTGGAATGCTCTTAAAACACTTATGGTGAGCTGGCCTCAAGCAAGGTGGGCTGGGGCCCAGGATGGATGATGCAGTCCTGGCCCCCTCTCCCAGGCTGGCTTGGGAAAGAGGTGGAAGGCTTCCATAATGAGAATCCCAGCCCTGCTCCGTCAACCAAGAGCGGCGAAATTATCCAAGGGCCAGAAACCTTGCTCTGGCTGGAGCAGAAGGCTATGGGCTGCTCTCTTGGAAGGAGAATCTGTTTAATCTGGAGCAACAGGACCTCAAAATGAGTGGTATTTGTGTGTACCTGGGGAGATGTGTTGGGGAGGGGGGAAATATGTCAATAGTTATTGGTGGTGGTTTTAAAAGTCTGGGGAGGAATCTGCTAAATGAAATTTAACATATATTTAATACTCAGATGCATTGCCTATAATGAAAAGTCGATTTTAAAGTCTAAAGTTTTGCTTTTTTAAAAGTCTATGAAAGTTTAGAAATTAATTTTGTTCAATCTCCTGTCTTAACTGGATACTTGAATATTAACTGAACTGTTTTTGAACTCTGATTTTGAACTAGTGAAAAATCTTATTTCATTAGACTGATTTCTGAAACCTATAAGATTTCTCTCTAGTGGGGTAGGGCCTACCTGCCAATCGGGGTTGAATCAGTGTGCTGGCATATGAGCTGGCCTCCACATCTCAGACTGGGTACATACATAAAACCAGCATTTTAGGATAACACCATTTAGTTTAAAAAAAAAAAATTGGTCTTCAGTCTAATTCACTCTTTTTGGAAGCCGTAACATATTTGATGCTTCATAGGCACTCTGCATTCATAATGTTTGAGTAATTGTGGATGATAATGGGCCTCTGGAACGTTAAAGAACAGAGTTAAGCGACGTATCACCTTTGCAGAAAAAATGTATACCTACATTCTATATTTTATATAATCACCATGGAATAGTCACTCTCGTTATTATGATTGGCATTCAAAAACATCCTCACAATAACCATTATATTCATTTGATATTGGTATATCTCTTTAGTCAATATCTACTTTGTTATTTATGCATGCAACAACATTTATTCATTTCCTCCAATGTGCCCGGTGCTATGCTAGGGACCAGGAACTGAAATGAATGGGCATCATTTCTGGTCTGGAGTCACATTCAGAAGATGAAAACATGGAAGCAAATAAAGATAGTAACATGTTATAAATGTTAAAGAAGTGAGGGGTACCTGGGTGGCGCAATGGGTTAAGCATCCAACTCTTGTTTTAGGCTCAGGTCATGGTCTCAGGGTCATGGGACTGAGCCCTGAGTAGGGCTCCTCACTCAGCGCAGAGTCTGCTTGGGATTCTCTCCTCTCCCTCTGTTCCTCCCCCGACTCACGAGCCTGTGCCTTCTTTCTCTCTCTGTAGAATGGGTAAATAAATCTCTAAAAAAGATAACAAATAACATAAAATAAAGAAGTGAACAAGGAGCCAAAAGGAAGAAGATACAAACTCCACCCAGAAGAGGGAAGAGAAAGTAAGGGAGACTTCCCAAAGGAGGTGGCATTGAGAGTGTCTCCTGGCTCTCATCGTCACTCTCTGGGACTATTCCTCCTGAGTTGTCTCCCAGAGTTCCTACTTAACACAAGGGATAAAGGCTCTGAGAGGAGGCCCCAGACCTCCAGTTCTTCAGCAGGAGTGGAGAATAGCCGTTCTCATTAAGAGTGACAGCCAGCCCTCCGCAAGACGTCACCATGGACCCTCGACCAACTAGTAATAAAGAAACGGTTAAGCATTTGCCTTCTGGTCAGGTCATGATCTCAGGGTCCTGGGATTGAGCCCTATGTTAGGCTCCCTGCTCAGCGGGGAGTCTGCTTCTCCCTCTGTGCTCTCCCTCCCTCTCTTCCTCTCCCTCTCTCTCTCTCAAATAAATGAATGGAATCTTTTTTTTTTTTTTAAAGGGAACACATTTATTTACTCAACATTAACATTATGAAGGAAACACTTACAGTGAAGACACTCATGAATTTCATGAATTCTGACTCCTACTCTAGGTTTGGTGATCCTGACAGTGAAGTTGCTCCAGGTTTTTTGTCCTTCTTCCTAGACCACTTAGCCATGGATTCATCCAGGAAACCCTCCTGACAACCCTCATCTGTGGCTGCTCATGTCACCCTCTCCCTCATTCATTCGTTTCACTAAAGCTCCCTGAGCATTTACCACGCGGCAAACATGAGAGAAACAGCAGTGAACAAAACACAAGACATCCTGGCCCCAAGGAGCTTAACATTCGAGTGGAGGGAAAAGAACAATAAGCGAATAAATAAGGGAAATGCGGTGCATTAAACAGGAGAGAGTTAGTAGGAGCTGCCCGTCTTGGTGGGGAGGAGCATCCTATAACATTGTTTACAAGCGCCAATACATGGTGCTAACGAAGAGCTGACCGACCTTTAGTACATGTCATGATTATTGTTACATTTTCTACAGATGATGCATCTCCTTGTGCCCTGGACCCAGGGCGGGTTCCCCACCCCCACCCCACCACTGAATTGGTATGGCAGGGAATCAAAGAATAAGAAGTACAATGTAGAAAATAGAGCAGGGATATGGGATGGGGAATGAGAGTGGGATAGGTGGAAATTTTAAATAGGATGATCAGGAAGGGACTTACCAAAATGACATTTGAGGCAAGAGCTTGGAAGAAAAGAGTTCCAGCAAAAGAAACTGTATGTGCAAAGGTCCTGAGGCAGGAGAGAGTGAGCAGAAGGGAGAGTAGTGCGAGGCAGCCAGAGAGGTAATGGGAGGACAGACCGTATAGGGTTCTACGGGCCTTGGGATGAATTTGGTTGACACTCGGAGTGCCTGCGATGGGAAGGAAGAGATATGATCTCTTTTGCTTTTGAAAGGGTTATTCTGGAAGCTGTGTGCAGAACAGACCGAAGGCAGGAAGGGGGTGATGGGGAAGGGTGGAGGCAGGCAGAACCAGTTGGGAGTCTACTGTAATGCTCGAGCCAAGACCGAGGTAATAGCAGTAAAGGTGATGAGAAGTGTCAGATCTTGGAGGCAGAGCTTCAGGTTGGATGAGTCACTCAGTGAGCCTAAAAGAAGACTCAAAGAGGACGACACAAAGGTTTTTTTAGACGTGCTGTTAGCTGAGAGGGGGAAAACTGCAGTCAAGAAGGGGTTTGTGTGGGGGTGGGTGGGGGTGACAGGAGCTCAGTTCTGGAAGACACATGTGTTTAGCCGCCCAGCAGAGATGTCTCATACACAGTGGGCGCCAAGGAGCCCTTGGGAGTCAGCACGCAACGGTCATTTAAAGCCATGAGCTGGATGAGTGAGGATGGATAGAGGAGAGTTCCAAGACAGGCTGGATGTTCTTCTTTGTACCTCCTTTCTCAGGAAGCTGTGGAGAAGCTAGCCAAAGAGGCAGACGGTGCAGCCCGAAGTAGAAGGGAAACCCCAGAGGGTGGTGTCCTAGAAACTGTTTGAGCAACAGGAAGGGAGGGCCGACTATGTCTAATGCTGCTGAAGGGTCAGGCATGGTGAGGACCAAGAAATGTCCATTGGATTTAGCAAAATAAGGACATTGATGACGTTGACAAGAGGGTTTCATGAGTGACAGGATGACAGGAGTAGATTCAGAGTAGAATGGCAGGAGAGGGTTTAGAGGTACAAATACAGACGGCTATCTTAAGAGCTTAGCTATAAAGAGAAGAGCATTGGGGTCCCTTTTCTGGGGGAGGAAGTGGGGTAAGAGAAGGTATATTTGGGTGGAAGAAATAACGGTGTGGTCCCCCACTGTTAGGAGAGACACAATAAAGAGGGAGAGACTGGTGTCGCAGCAGAGAGAAGGGAGGGGCCGGAGCAGTGTCCCTGCGCAGCCAGGAGGGCAGGGGAGGGTTGGCGCCGGGGGAGGGGCTGGCCTTGGCCAGCGTGGAACGTTCATCCATAGGAGCAGGACAGAGGCAGGGACAAGGGCACGGATGCGGGCATGGGGCGGGTGGGGGGGACTAAAGCCCATGCCCGTCCCCTCATTGCTCTATCTTCTCAGTGAAATACAGGAGGGTAGGAAGAGGGATTGTAAGTTCATGGGAGCAGGAACCTTGTCTCTGGTCCCCATAGTTTCCCTGGTACCAGCCCAGCACGCGTTCAGAAGGCACTTCCTGGAGGATGAATGATTGACTAATTAAATGAATGTGTAAAATGGGCCAATTATCACAGGCCCTGGAACCCGTGAGCCTTTTCCTCAGTGGTCTCCAGCCAGAAGCCCGGTGCCATCCCAGCACACTGGCATCCATAGCCGTCAAAGCCTAGGGCTGTCTGGGCCACCAGGGGACTGCCACAAGTCCCTGCTCTTCCCTCTCTCGCTGCTGAACTAGAAGGGGTTGGCCTAGGCCTCCTGGTAAAATGACCAGTTTTATCTCATTGAAGATTAGTGGAGCATATCGCGTTTGTCTCCATTTCTTGCTCTTTTTCTCCTTCTTGGTCACTCTCACATTGTCGTATTTGTTGCCAAGCCCACCTAGGAGGACGCTGTGGGACCAGTCTTGCCACCTGTCGGTAGAAGGGAAAGCTCGAAAACCACAACACATGACCCATTTGTTTTTATAGGCAATTTAAATTCAGTGGCTTCGTCAAGCCCCAGGGAATGCCTTTCGATTAATATTACTAATATTCTATTAATATCACTAAGAGTTTAAACTGTTTGGAATATTTGCGTCCAAGGCCGAGCTGTGGGCTCTGGAGGACAGGGTCCTGCCTGGGCTGGGGTGGTGTGGCCATCCTACAGGGTCCTTCAAGCCTAAGCATCTGGGTCCTCAGCCAGGGACCACACAGCCTGGAGCCTGCAGGCCACCCGTCACACACTCGAGGGAGTCCCGGGGCTCAGCCATGTTGTCTAGCCCAACCCCCTCCTACGTAGAACAGCTTATGTGGTCAGGTGGTCAGCTGGTCTCCACCTTCGGGACTGTGGGTTTAAAACCAATCTGCTAGAGAAGCAGTTGCCCCCAGGGGCTATAAAGGGCTGTGTGTCTCAGTCCCTTGTCTGTCCTGACTTCGCATGCTGGACGTCAGTCCATACGCCTTAGGGGAGGGCAGACGAGGGAGAGGGCTGGCCTGTCGTCTTATAAACACATAACACCATGGCTCGGTGTTTGCATCCTGGGAACTCACTTCTCCCCAGCAGCCACTTGGAAAGCTCTGCAGAAAGGTGACAGTCTCCCCAGAAGATCCCTTCTTTGCCCCTGGGGCACCAGAAGAACAGCTGATAACCCAGGGACAAGCCCTTAAATTCCTTCCCCAACAGGCCTGAGGGGAGGCTTGGCGGGGGAGGGGGGAATTCAATTATTCAGTCAACACATATTTACTAAGAACCTACTGTGTGCCAGGCACTGTTCTATATGCTTAGGATATGTGAGGAACAAAACCAATAAAATTCATGCCTGTGGAACTTGCATCCGAATAGGAGGGGAGGCCAGGACTCAGGCAGAGCGTGATTACAAAACTGGCTCTGGGTCCAAGCTGGGCCCAGATTCCTCCCCCATCTGCTGAGAGTGAGCGGCAGCTTCGGATCCTCGGATCCTCGCGGCCCCGCCTGTCCCCTGACAGAGGCCCAGATGCCTCCCAGCCCCGGCCTAGCTGCGGATCTGCCGGGGACATCAGCCGATGCCATCTCCTTAGAGAGGATCAAAGCCACTGGCAATCAGTGAGATCAGTGCCGGCCACGGCTGGTGGCAAACCCCGGCCTGCTCTGGGGGAATCTGTGGGCTCAGCTCCCTGCTGCCTGCTTCCTGCCTCAGTAGCCACAAGGGAAACACGGCCGTCTGAGGACGTAGAGCCTGTCACCCAGATAAGCCGCGGCCGGCGCCACCCCTTCAACAGGAAAACCCACTTGTTGAGAAGCTGCCTCTCTTCTGGCTGTTTTCCTGACGAGTAGAAGCAGCTCGAACACCTGCAGAGAGCAAGGAGATGGGTGGATTAAAGGAAACGCTCCTTCCTTCTTAAACACCCTCCATCTCCTCAAATCCGGAGCCACTTCCCAAATACAACATTTTCAAGAAAAAGAAAACAAACTCAGGTCTACCACTGTTTGCAAACTCCAAACAACCAAGCGTACATCTTCTCCCTGTCAAGGGCAATAAAAAGAGGCGCCTGACATCTGTTCTCTTTAGGGAGCCTGTCAGAAACCCAGGGCAGGCACGCATGCGGGCTTGAGGATCAGCAACAGCCCACTGTCCCCTGGGCCTGGTGCCACAGTCCCTGTGTTCCCAGGGCTGGGGAGGCAGGAGCAGCCTCCAGGGCGGGTCTCCGGCAGGCGTGGGGTGGGGGGCTGTTGCTGCAACAACCCCTCATCTGCAAGCTACTCACCCGGATTTTCCCAAACTCCTCTGAGCAAACTCTTCTTTCAGACTCAGCACGTGTAAGTTCAGTCCTTGCCCAGAGCTACGGAGGGAGAGTTCCAGACTGAGCACAAAGTCACTCTGTGATACGAGAAAATTTCTGAAGCTTAAAAAAAAATCAGCAAAATACAAAGAGTTGCGTCTTCCAATGCATGATTAGTTCTAGATCAAGGGTTTTCAAGTCGGGTAGGGTAAGGTAGGGGAAAGATAGCACAATCTTTCTAGGGGCTTTTTCAAACCATCTATGCCCCCCCCCCCCGCCACTCCCAGTTCTGGAGGTGCTAACACAGGCCTCAGGAGCTCGCGGACATGAGGGGCTCCGGAAGCACGGAGGGTCTGGTCAAACACAAACCATTCAGCCCACCCCCCGGAGTTTCTGATTTCGTCACTCGGACCTGGGGTCCAGAAGGTGCGTGTCTGACACCTGGTTTGGAGAAGAAACCATTTGCTGTTTATTGCAAAGGAGCAAGATCAAACTTCCCTATCGCTTCTCTTGTTGTTTACAACGTGACTCCACTCTAAGATGTTGGGGGGGGGGTGGGCAATGGCTTTGAGATGAGCACATGACCCAGGCTCCAGCCCTATCAGTGCCAACTGCAGACCACAGTCTGACTGGAAAGTTCCCCGCCGGTCATGGGCTGAAACAAGGCTGGGAGGCACCAGCTGCCCTTTTGGCTGGAGCTTGGACGTGAGGAGAATAGGGCACAGATGCCACCCCCACGGGGGCCAAGAGGCTCGGCTTGTCCTGTGGCCACCGTGAGGGGCCTCTTGGGGATCAGTCCTCAGGCTGGTGCCGCAGCCTTCAGAGGTGGAGGCCCCATTCTCAGAATTCAGAAGGGACTTTGTGGCCACCAAACTTACAGCTTTTAAGGCAAAGTCATGCCATTAACCCCAAGGGTCAGTAGTGGTCCCAATCATGACATACAAAGGAAGATGGCCTATGGTTCCATAGAAGGAAAACCACAATCTAGAAAAAGAAGAATTTTTTAGAATTTACTTTTATCTCCTATTGTGTTCTCAACACATAGGGGGCTGTATCAGCTCCTGACAATATGAGGGGAGTGCGGAGTGGGGAGTGGATTTTTCCACTTCCTCCAGGGCTGGGGACCACATGTCAGCATCTCCGGGGCCTAGCACAGTGCCTGGACTCCACTAGGTCCTCGGTGAAAGATAAATGAATAAAGCCCTTAAATTTGGTTTACAAGTCAATGCCTCCCAAAGGGGGGAAAATAGCATTACAGGGCAGAACTGTGGGGGCCTGGGAGTTGTGTTCAGCTCAGGGGGGCTCAGTCCAGTCTAACAAGGAATCCTGCAGTCACCGAGCAGAGATTCCTTCTCCTGATGCTGTTGGCTCCCCTCCCTCCATTCCCAAACATTTAGTCATTGGAGTATTTAAGACTATCCCCCACAGGCTGTCACCCTGAGCATTCAGAAACTGTCCTGTTGTTCTTCCCAAGAAGATCTTCAGACCTTGAAAAGATCCTCTATTTGGGCTGGTTATCAATATTACCAACAGAGGAGCTGATTCCAGGATGCCGAGAGTCTTCTCTGTGGTGGTATGTATGTTGGGCGGTGGAGAAGTAGGAGGCGGGGGACAAGGGCTTGCATGCTTGGATTCACACCCACTCACATACAGACATGTCCACAGACGTCAACACCAAAACCAAGGTATTAGCTGTTTAACCAGATGATTCATTTTCTGCTCTCTGGTGGGGGCACGGGGAGAGAGTGTGGAGTTAGTGATTTCCTGGAGGTAGACTCTGCCTTACACCTTTGGTAGCTTGCCTTTCTTCTTTTTTTTTGCCCCAGATCCAACTCAAAGTGCCCTTAAGTAGGGATTGCATGATGTACAGGCCAGATGAGTTTGCCAGTCCTCTTAGAATGGCCCACATTCCATTGTACCCCAAGATTGCCTTCCACTTCCCAGACTAGTCTCAGTGATGTCCTAAATCCTGGCCAAGATCATGATAGAAAATATCCATTCATTCAGCACAAAACAGTTGTTGACACACTGGTCCACTGTAGCACTCTACAGGAGCCCCTCCAAATACTAGAACTCAAAGACAAGATAAACTTTATGTCCCCTAAGGAAAGAGTCTACTTCCTTTTCTTTTCTTGGCCACTAGGAGCCTCAGCGTTCAATTTATTAATAGTTTTAGGTTTTGTACATTTACTCCCCTCCTCCTTCCTGTGGTCCTGAAATAGGCTGATAATTTTAATAATCTTATTGAATGTGTGTTCTTTGGTCGAAAACACCCAATTTTTTTCATGTTTTATTTTTAGCTAAATTCAAGTTTATCAATGATCTTCATATAAAACAGAGAGTAATAAATGCAAGATCCTACTCTCAGAGAAGAAACCATCTGCTTTAAAAAAAATTATTTCCCATAAGCAAAAATTCCTGAGAACAATTAAGGGGTCAGAGTGGGGCACAAGCCAATGATGCAACAATAATCTTGTGCCAGGGGGTTACTCCTTCTCTAGACCACTACTTTCTTTCATTTCTCCATGAAGCTTGGTGTTTGAGTCTCACATTGGCCTCTGGAGAAGATAATGGTCTTACTAAGACTTGTAGGAAAAGGTCATGTCATGCTTAACTGCATTCTTTCTGCATAGGAAGGCTTGTCTAACAAACACCCATTAGACACCTACTGTTGTCAGAATCCTGCTCAAGCTCTGGAAAAAGGATCATCAGGAGGGCAAAGAAAAGAGTCCAGGCCTCTTCCTCAAAGGTTTTCCCCCACCCATGGTCACCAGTGTAGATAAAGTCTTCTGAAAGCTGGTTCCCCAGCAGCACTTCCTGCTGAGCAGGCTGGTCAGCCCCCGGGTGGGTGTCCGAAGGCTTTAGATTCTCCTGTTCTCCAGGGCTTTCAGAAAATCATCACGCATCCGGACTGGTGTGAGTGGGGCCTGGTCTGACCCCTCAGGACTCCTGCTCTGTGAAGCCCAGCCGCAAAAGCTGGCTGTGAGCTCCAGGAAGGCTGGCGTGAGGCTCGCCATGCCATGTAGTCCTGATTCTCTCCTCTAATCCTCCCCAGGCTTCCTCTCTGGAGCTGCCGTGCTGGGGGTTCTGGCACCAGTGGCCTCGTGAGCTGTGCTGCCTGGCCCCTTTCCCTGACTTTTTTTAAATATAAATTTTAAAATGTGACTTTGAGATGAAAGCAAGAATGCCAAAAGGAGGCCGATGCTTTCTTGTGTTCAATTACAGCCCTGGGGAGCACCCCACAGAAGGAGCCGCACGCAGCTCCAGCCAAGATGAAATCTGCTTTTCCAATAAGCACTTCAAACAGCGAAGGAGGTTTTTGGCTGGATTCAGTACCTGGGAAGCCAACAGTTAATGGGGTTGGGCACTGAGGCCGGGCTCCCCGCCATCAGGGGAGATCTGAGGCTGCCTTTGCAGACACTTTCACTGCAACCCAACTTATAAGGCACTTGCCTGCGTCCCCCAGACGAGAGCACGAACCCCACCTTTGGATCTCATTGAACAAATCTTCCGAGATTAAAGATCTCGATATCCCAGTTAATTTCTCTCCATACGATTTTCTTCATTAATTTCTCAGGCCAGATTGCTTTATAAGAAGTTCTAGGCATGGAACAGGCCACAGTAGAAATGCAGATAATAAGTAAATAAGGAAACTGAGGGAGAAGGCTGGTGAGCAGGTGGATGGATGGATGGATGGATGGATGGATGGATGGATGGATGGATGGATACACAGACTGGCTGGGGGCAAAGGTGGAGCAGCATTGTGACATATAGGGGAAGCTTGGGAAGCTTCGGCAGCTCCGTTTCATAAACCTGGAAGCTGAAGCTCCTCAAGGCAAATGACCCACCCAAGCTCAGCACTGCTAAGCCCAGGCTAGACCCCAAGCCTTCCAGGTCATGCCCTCTCATGACACGAGCCTGTTGCTCCAATAAACTGGGCTGCACCTCGATGGGACGACATCAGCATCTTGCCCTGCGCTGACACAGGGCTCTCCAGACCCAGTCGTGGTCAGGAGTACATCTTGCCTGCTTGAGTTACTAAGTATTAGCCAACTATCAAGTCACAAAGGAAATTGTCACCAGGACCCTGGATTCCAGCTGCATTCGTGAACTCCTATAGTTACACCCAGATTTGGGCAAGTATTTCTTGAACTGTTAGGTCAGAGTCTTTTGCATGGAGAGGAAGCACCAGGGTGCAGAGCAGGAATTTCCCAGTTTGGATGTGTATGAGTGACTTGTCAAAATACACACTCCCAGGTCCCGTTCTGGGAGGCTCTGAGTGAGCAGGTCTCAGTGCATACAGGGAGCACAGTTCAATAGCAAAACACTGATCTCTGATCTCTGAAGTGTCACCTTCTCCATAAGGCCTCTCCTGACCATTATATTTAAAATCACAACCGAGGGGCACCTGAGTGGCTCAGATGGTTGGGCGTCTGCCTCTGGCTCAGGTCTTGATGCCAGGGTCCTGGGATTGAGTCCCGCATCGGGCTCCTGACTCAGCAGGGAGCCTGCTTCTCCCTCTCCCTCTGCCTCTCCCCCTGCTTGTGCTCTTTCTCTCTCTCTCTCTGTGTCTCAAATGAATAAATAAATAAAATCTTTAAAAAATAATAAAAAATAAATAAAATCACAACCGATATACCACCTCCCTGGTCCCCATCCCCTCCCTGCTCCTTCCCCTCACAGTATGACACCTTCTTTCATACCACTGCTAGGGACCACATGTTTATGTCCTCCCTACAAATCCCTATGTTGAAGTTCTCCACAGGTGATGGTGTTTGGAGGCAGGGCCTTTGGGGCGTGATTAAGTTTAAATGACGTTATGAGGGTGGAGCCCCCATGATGGAATTAGCGCCCTTATAAGAAGGGGAGGAAATCAGAGCCCGCTCTCTCTGCCCCCTGAGGACACAGCAAGAAGGAAGCCATCTGCAAACCAGGAAGAGGGCCCTTACAATATTTCGTTATAGCAGCCCAAGCTAAGACAGCTATATAACTGACTTGTTTCTTAGACTCGGTTTTGGTCTCCCCATACTGGAAGCTCCCTGAAGGGAGGACCAGTCTTGTCCACTGCTGAATCACACGAGCCTAGAACCGTGCCTGGCTTGGTCCTCTCGGGTTTAACAGGATGGGTTGAAGGAAGAAGGGATTCCCATGCAGGTGGCCCACGACACACGCTCGAGAAACCCTGCTCAAGGAAGAGCTCCCACTTGGGTACTGGCCCGACGAGAGTTTGCATTCCAGCTCTACTCACTTCTGTATGACTTCAGACAATCGAAGCCCCCTGAGCATCAGTTCTCTCATCTGTAAAATGAAGACAATACTGGAATCTTTGGGTTGCAACCCAAGGACCCAGTGAGCTAACGAGGCACAGAGCAGCACTCCCCTCAATACTTCCTTCCTCCTTCTTCGTCCCCTGGGTGGAATTTTGCATTCAATGTCCTCTGAGCAGAAAATGTGCCTGAAGCTTCCAGGTGGGAGGGGAGCTCATTCTGCTTTTCACCAGGTGGAGAGAGGCAGGGAGGAGTGCATGGAGGTCCCTGCCCGGGGAGGTGATAAGTCACCCCCGCTGGCTCCCTCGGTAGCCCAGAGGATGCAGGCTCACCCCCTCCGCCCTCCATCCCCCATCCCTTCTCGCCAGCAGAAATGAACGAGCGGTTTCTGGGGAAGCAGACAATAAATCACTAGCTGGGATCAGCAACCACAGAAATAGTACCATCCAAGATCCCAGGCAGAGAGAGCCCATGCCGGAGACAGCAGGGTGGACACCCCAAGGAGGCATTCCTCAGGGAGACAGCCCTGCCCAGTTCCCTGCGGCGCTTGGACCACGTCCCAGACTCTGCCAGCCCCACCTGGAGGAACGTACACTAGAGCATGGGAGGTTTGGGAGAGGTGATCCTGGAATCGGTGATTAAGGTGGTAGAATCCTTTTTCCTCTGGGTGTCATGAAACATAGGATCCGGAGGCAGAGACACAGAAAACAGGAAATGTCTGCACACGTGTGCGTGCCCTCGGGGACATACGCTACACACCGCAAAGAGAGGAAAAGAGGCGGCTCCCGTAGAGTGGGGTCGGGGCCTCTTTCCATATGGAAAACAGGACAGTGGGACACAGGACTCAGAGCCCAGAGCTGGTGTGTAAGCGCCCGCTTGGCGGCGGATTGTTCGCTGACCTGGGGCAGGGCCTCTCCTGCCCCACTTGAATCTCTCCCCCAGGCGCCCCGAGCACAAGTCTCTGCAGACCTCCCCACGCAAGCGGCACAGGAGCCCCCCGATGCCAGACGCTCTGCTGAGGCAGCAGGGACACCAGCCCAAATGCACCGCTGCCTGGATGGTCCTGCCCCCCCCACCCCAGCCCACCTTCGATCCAATTCAAGGCTCGGGCCTTTCCTTTCTGAAGCTACACTGGCAGGTGCAGGATGTGTAGTGACCTCCCATGCCTCTTCCCTGGCCTCCTGTCCCCCGTGAAGCCCACTGCCGGACAGGCGAAATTCCCCGATTCCTGGGGAGGCTGTTTCCATGTGCAGCCCCTGCTGGATCTGTGACTTGGTGTTGCCCCAGGTTCAGGCTGAGCCCTGGAATGACATCTGCCCTGATAAGGCGTCACTCATCTGGACTCAAGGAGAACCTGGTATTCTTTTTTTTTTTTTTCTTAAATTTTTATTTATTTGACAGAGAGAGACACAGCGAGAGAGGGAATCCAAGCAGGGGGAGTGGGAGAGGAAGAAGCAGGCTTCCCGCCGAGCAGGGAGCCCGATGCGAGGCTCGATCCCAGGACCCTGGGATCATGACCTGAGCCGAAGGTAGACACTCAACGACTGAGCCACCCAGGCGCCCCAGAAACTGGTATTCTTCAAATGAAACCAAACCGGTTCCCTTTGGAACCCAGCTACCGCTCTCTCAACACTGCCTAGAATGTCACACCCAGCACCTAGTAGGAGCTCTAAAGGGCCTTGGCAGGGGCTTCTGAGGAATTAGCTTAAAACGGCATCTGCCAAGAACCAGTTGTGTGACCTTGAGCAACTCCCTTCCCCTTTCTGGGCCTCTGTTTTCCCCTCGGCTGGCCTGGCTCTCTGCCATCTGCCCAGTGTTGACATTGTGTCCCTCTCCCACATGGGAGCAGCCTCCCTCCTGTGGGGCTGCAGGGATGCCCACCTCACTGGCTGGTCATGGTTGGGGGTGGAGGGGGTGGGATTCACACAAGAGAAACCAGGAACAGGTACTTGAAGTCAAGGTCAGAAGCAGGAATGAAGCCTGCTTCCTGCTTCCCAGAGTTACTTCTTCTCTTAGAACGGTGAGCTGTGCAAGCCAGGAGGGTCATCAGGCACCATCCACACCAGAGGTATTCAAGCCGCTTTTACCGGCATAGACTTTCACCAGATGAACTCTCACACCAATGAGGCCCAGAGAGCAAAGAGATTTTGCGGGGAGGGGGGTGGGGGGAGCAGGGATGAAATGGAACATTTATGATAAAAGCAACACTGGCTGGCCCACTGGGAAAAGCAACTCCAGGAGAAGGAAGAAGGTCTTCAGCTGGTGAGGGAAGCTAGATAGGAGAACATCACTACTTGCCTGGGCTCTCATCTCCAGAATAGACTCCCACCTTTGCCTAAAGGGGGTCTTTTTTTTTTTTTTAATAGACGTTTCATCAGCAGCCAGAACTCACCCCGCTCCTACCCACCAAGATAGACAATGTTCCTTACCAATGGCTCGCTGCCTTATCTGTCACATTAAACTTTGGCGATCCGGCCCCATCTCTTCCACTCCTGCCTATGAAAACACATGAGCTGGAATATCTGATCCACACAGCTCAAGAGCAGGCAGCAGGGAAGGAACTGAGCAGAGGAGAGCCAAGGAGAAGAGAAACTCACAAGGGGAAAGAAAGGTAAGAGTTGGTTCCTGCAGCTGACCTGGCAAACCCGAGGACTCAGGCCTGGGGGATTTCCTAGGACCCTCGGGGTCCTGACAAGGCAGAGGAGAGGCAGGAAGCTGCTGGGAAGATGGGGAAGGGCACTGTGTCTCAGACCGAGTCGTCGGAGCGTGAACAAAGGCTCAGTACCCAGAGTGAGCCGGGCATCCTGCCTGGAGGAGGCGGGCAGCAGGGCTGGTCGCGTGAGGCAGCTTGTCCCGGGCAGCAGCAAAGGCCAAGTCTCCCCAGCGCGAAGCACATCGGTGACGTCAAGCGCAGCGGGACCACGGCCAGCACTAACTAGGTACAGACACACGGGGGAGGAGACCTCGGCCAGGAGCCGCTCCCGCCGGCGCCGGCGCCGGCCCCCAAGTCCCCGCGCTGCTCCAGGCCCCAGGCGGGGAGGAGTGCGATCCGCCCGCCGGCCGGCCTCGCAGGCGGTGCGACAGCGCACTCTAGTGGCCACGGCTCGGAGAGCGCGCCTAGAAGCCCCGCAGGCCTAGGCGTGGGGCCCCTCGCCTCTAGAAGACAATCTAACATTCCTCGGCCTCACGTTAGAATCACTCGGGAAGCTTTTAAAAATCTGAATGCCCAGGAGGCACCCCATCCCAATTAAATTAGAAGCCCTGGAAGCAGGACCGAGGCGCCAGTATTTTTAAAAACTCTCTAGAGGGGTGGCTGGCTCAGAGGCTAAAGGTATTCATTCTGTCAAGTTTTTGACATAGGAGCTCTATAAATACACATACGCACGAAAAATAAATAAATAAACAATTAAAGGGGAAAAAAAAAACCCTCTCTAGGTGTTTGCTCTGTACCATCATGTTCAGAACAAGTTTCCTTAAAAGCAGTGGTTGAGGCTCGAGGCTTCATCAGAATCACCTGGGGGGCCCGTTAATACAGATTGCCAGGCGCCACCCCGAGTTTCTGATCCAGCAGGTGTGTGGTGGGGCCTTATTAGCCCCAGGAGGTTCCCAGGTGAGATGGTGCTGCCATTGCTGGGGTCACACCTTGGGCTACACTTTTGTTCCAAGAGTGGGCCACGGGACGCAGCATTGACATCACCTGGGAGCTGATTAGATACGCAGCCACCTGGGGGTCCCACCTGGGATCCACTGAATCAGAATCTACACTTTCCCTAGATGCAGATGATTCACATGACGTGAAGGTTTAGAAGAGCTGCTCTAAACACAGTTTGGGCAAGCCTCACATGATCAGGCTGCGTTGAGGGCTAGCAAAACCTCTGGACCAGAGAACTTGGTGGAACGTTCTATCTGATCCAATTCTCTTGCATGACAGATGGGGGAAACTGAGACCCAAAGAAGGGAAGGAACTTGTCCCCAGTCAGTCATCCGGGGCAACTCAAATGTCATATACTCATGAACATCCCCTTCTTCTCCCCATAAGTTCTGATCTTCATCCACCGGTCAGGCACCTCGTGAACTCAACGGGGCCTGTGGAGGTCCAGGTCCTTCCTGTCCTATCTGCTTGGAGTGCACTGAGGTAGCGAGTACACAGGAGAAGTGCCACAGAGAGCACAGTGGGAGGTGGCCTGTACAAGATGACCCCAGAGGACAGGTTTGAGATTTGAGGGTCAGCCACTGACCCTAAGTGTTGAGACTCATACCAATTTTTCGTTCATGATTCCTCTTCTGAATTGTCAAGGAAGAGACATCAGAGGCCTGTCTTACAGCACCTGTCTTACAGACAAATCTGCACATGCTGAGCAGCCTGTCCCCAAAGTGGGCTCAATGGTCAGCTCTAGCCAAAGCTCACAGTGGGTTTCCATCTTTTTATGTCACTATTCATGCCGGCAGTTTGAGGGGCATGCAGAGTCCAGGTGGAGAGACTAGACAAACACATGAATAAATGACAATGAAATACCTATCACAAGACTAGAGGTTTTGATGTCCAGGAGAGTGAGGGGAAGGATGGCATTTGGAACAAGTGGACACTGACAGATGCACAACATAGGTCAGGGAAACCAGAGAGCTTCCTGGAGGCTGTGTGGCCATCCCAACTGGGGCATGATGGAGCTTGGATGTGACCTCTGGCCTGTCCAAATTTAGACCTCAAACTTCTTTTTTTTTTTTTTAAGATTTTATTTATTCATTTGCGAGAGAGAAAGAAAGAGAGAGAGAGCATGTGCAAGTGGTGGGGGGAGGGGTAGAACAGAGGGAGATGCAGGCTTCTCCCCGCTGAGCAGGGAGCCCAATGCAGGACTCGATCCCAGGACCCTGAGATCATGACCTGAGCTGAAGGCAGACACCCAACCGACTGAGCCACCCAAGCTCAGGGGACTTCACTTCTAACCACTCATCTACACTGTCCTCAAAAAGTGCAGAATGAGACCCACCTTGTGGCCTGTCCAGAGTCTATAAACAGGATGTCCGGCTGGAAAAGGGGCAGCTGAGGCTGAAGAGAGAGGGAGGGGTGGGAGGTGGAGCTTGAATTTAAAGTTGGTGAGTTCAGGCTTTATCCAGGATCCCACTGGAATCCCAGTGGTGATGCGGGAAAGTGACTTTGATGGAAGTTTTGTGAAGACGGAGTCTTTTTAGAGCCCAGGATATTGCTGATGCTCACTGCCCCAGCTCCAGGCGTTCGTAGTGAGAGAGTCTCTAACATCCTTGACAAGGTTATAGCATTTGGGAGGGCTACATCTTACCGTTTGGCATTCATTTCCACTCCTTCCCAAAAAGCTTGGCAAATAACCAATTTGTAATTGTAAAGTAAAAACGGGTGAGTATTTGTTTTCCTCTTGTGGTGTTTTACACTCCCAGCTACAGCCCCCTGTTCCCAACTTCACAGAAAACAAAGAAATTGAAATTAAACATTAACCAGGATCATTGAGAATGTCAATGAAATGACAAGGCCGGGTGTGAGGAAAGAGAGGCCCGGGCCTCTCTGGTGGATTGTTCACCTGGGGGTGGGCCCCATCTGCAGGGGATTGGGAGGCCAGCTGATTCCAGCCAGCACTCTCCACTCCCACCAACAAACATTTGCTGAATTCCCATCTGAGGGCTGGCCACGGCCCTAGGTCCCTGGGATGACCAAGGATGCCACATCACGCAGGAGAAGGGCTCTTAAGGAGGTACCCCCAGGGACCATGGAAGGCAGAATGGGGACTAATGTGTGTAACCCCAGAGGAGGCATCATCCGCGGCAGGTCTTCAAGAATCAATAGGTTTCGTAGTAAGAAAGAAAGGGCAGTCCAGGCAGAGACAGGTGGACAAAGGGTGGGGGGCAGTGTTTGGGAAGTGACTAATCTGGTGTGGCGTGTCAGGGAGATGGCCAGGGCTGGAAGGCAGCTTGGGTCAGATCAGAAAGCCTAGCTCTAAAGGGCAGGCTTGGCTGGGAAGGTTCTGGGGCCTCGTCCGAAGCCTCTGGGCCACTGTGGGGAGGGTGGGCTGGCGGGGGGCCATGGTGGGAGGCTGCTGGACTCATCTGGGCCAGGAATGATCGGGACTTGCCCCGGGCTGCACCATGGGGAGGGACGGGCTCAGGAGGCATTCCAGAAACACAGTCCTCTGACCCAGTGACTAAACTGGATGGGGGGAGGCGATGTCGGGGCCTGAACACCCTGACGTGGCGTCATCCTCTGAGAAAGGGATGCATCAGTCAGCGGTCCGGTGGGTAGCAGGAAGCACGTTAGCACTTCAGACGGAGGGAGTTTAATACAGAGGGTCGGCTGCATAGCTTTGTAAAAGCTAAGAAGCTGAACGGGATGCTGAGGCAGCACAGAGGTTAGCGATGGCAAGAAGCCACCAGCATCCTCTAGGGTAGCAGGACAAAAAAGGGAGGCAGTGTATCTAGAGCCGGGAGCCAGGAGCTGCCCGGCCCCGCACAAAGCCCTGCAGGCCTGTGCAGGTGGAGGGGAGGCCGTGGAGGGGGCCCAGCGCAGGGCCAGGGGAAGAAATGCTCTGGCTTCGGTCCCCGCCCGCCCTCCCACCTTGCACCTGCTACTGGCCAAGCCTGGTTGAAAGCCCGGAGACCCAGGCACCTGGGAAATGCCCCCCAGCACAGACAGCGGGCGGAGAAGGCTGGGGCACCATGTGAAAGCAACCGGCCAGTGTTCACATGGGGCAGAAGAGAGCAGGCAGCTGAGGAGGCACGGTGAGTCCGCCCCAGGACGCAGGAAGCGTGAGGCGCCCGCCTGGAAGAAGAGGCAGCTGGCCGTGAAGACACGGGCCGGAATGGGGAAGGGTCGGCTTGGCTCTGTCGGAGGCTCTCCCAGCTGAGCTGGAAGCTGATGGCGCCTGAGCCACAGTGTCCAGAGCTGAGCCTCAGGGGTGCGGCGGGGCGAGGTGGGACCAGGAGGCTCAGCCATCTCCCAGGCCCCCCACTCAGGGGAACAGGACAGGGCTGCCCTGGGGAGGTTGCTCCACCCCCGATCGGGAGAATCGAAACCACATAGAGGCACTTTGTGAACAGTGATGCTCTATCCACTCTAGGAAGAACAAGGATGCCATGCAGATGCCAGGCCCAGGCAGGGCTCAGCGATGCCCCTGAGGCCTTTGGGACGAGGGCTGGGTTGAGTCTGATAGGATCCTGGGGCCCCGTGGGATTACCTACACCTGCAGAGAGCCCGGTGCCACGGGCCTGCTGCTGACAACTGTCCTCGAAGGCTAGTTCCGGGTGAGTTTTAGCTGCCTGGCCACCTCTCTGGCCTGTTAGGACAGGCCCCCATATTCTAAATGAGAAGGCAGAGTGGCAGGCCCTAAATACGGCCAGACTGTCCCGTCCCTGCGAGGCTTCGGCCTGTGACCCCATCACTGGCAGCAGGGAGGCGACCGAGCAGAGAGTAGGTACCCTCAACACCACAGAAGTGGGGGGCTCTGCAGATGGGAGCCCGGCCGCGAGTGCACCAGGGAGAGACAGGAGAGATGAGGCCGTGGGACAGCACAGCGCGCGGCTACATGTGTGTGTCTACACCAGGGCCCGCGCTCTCAGAACCACCTGCAGACGGGGACGGTTGATGTCCGTAACTGACAAAGTAAACCTGCACTTTTTGTCTTGTTTTGTTTTGTTTTGTTTTGCTAGACAGTGAACCTAAGTGTTGAAACACTGACCTCAAATGTCACCTCCACCCACCTTCACACAAGTCCCCCGGATGGGGACTGACTGAGCCCTGCTCACAGGTAGGCTGGGCCATCCCGAAGGCCTGCCCTCGGGAGCCCTGTGCCAGAGCACACACACGCTGTCCCAGCGCAGCGTGACGCACCATGTCCCCAGCCCTGCCACTCACCTGGGATGACCGGAGACAGAGGGCAGAGCAGAGGACCCCGAAGGGGGCCTTCCCGCGGCAGGCACTGGCCCAAGCACATGTCCCCCAGACAAAGTTCAAACTCTTCCTCTCCTGATACAGTGGGAGGTGACTTCTACAGCCCCTCCCCTTAGAGCCCCGCTCACGGCCACTGGCGACTGTGGGGTCTGAGCTGGCTCCACAGAACGCAGGGCAGGAAGGGATCTTTGAGGGCCTCTTGCGTTGCAGGCCTTGCCCGGGTCCCTGACATGGTGCACAGTATCCTCTGGGCACTTTCTCCTGAGCGAGGGGCCATAGCTTTCTCCTGGTTGTGACGGGAACAGGCAGACCCAGGGGGTCATGAGCTCCAGGTTAAGCCCTCCACTGGGCAGCCCCATCCCCTGCCATCCCCGTCTCCCACGACTGGTTCCGGCACACGGAACTGCGTTGGTTGCCCAAAGTGTCCGCGTTTCTTCAGCACCCTGGTGCTTAGGGGTGCTACCTCTCCACCTGGAACCCCTCTCCTCCCCGCCTTGCCACACAGCTTAGTTTCCGCAGCCTTTAAGACTCAGAGCAAGCATCGCCGCGCCCCCAGCCCCGTCCCATACAGCACGGCAGATGGTACTTCCCAAAGACGGCCACTCCCATGCACTTATCGCATCCCGCAGGACCTCCTGGCAGTGTGCCGGACTTTGCTCCCTCGGAGGGAGGGTCTCATGCCCTCGCCTTGGATCTGGGTGCATCTGCTGACTACCCTGACCAGTGGGGTGTAGGGACAGTGAGGCGTTGTGACTTCCAAGGCTAGGTCAAAAAAGGTCAGCCCTTCCATTTGATTCTCACTCGTATTCATGTTCATTCTCTGGCTCCGTCTCTCCCAACACCTGCCCTTGGACCCCAGCCCCCATGCTCAGGAAGCCCGGGGCCCACACTTGGGGCCCCATGACGGCGCCCAGACGAACTGTTCCCGCCATGCCTGTCTGCGAGCCGACCCACAGAAACCCAGGGAGAGCAAATGATCACTGCTGGTGGAAACCACTACGTCGGAGGGTGATGTGCTTTGCGGCAATTGACAAAAACCCTGGTCTGGAGTCCGTGACGCCCGGGCCTCTCTCTGCCCGCGCGCTCCATCCCCGAGTCGGCCCAGTGGGCTGACGGCGCCTGGCCCCACCAGACCGCGAGCTCCCGGGGCCAAGCCGCCAGCCATTTCACGATACAGACCTCCCCAGGAACGGTTTGCAGTTTGGGGAGCATTTGCTCCTGCCTCATTTCACCTGATTTCCACACTGTCATGGAGACCGACTCAGCAGGAATGACGAGGCCCATTTTCTAAAAGGAAGGGGTGCCTCCAGCACTCCAGCCTGGGCTTCTGCCCTCACACCACCGTCTCTCACCCCGTTCTGGCCACTGTCAGCCGGGCTGCTCCTAGTCACAGGGGGTGGGGTGGGGTTCCTGCTGCACGTGCCCCAGGGGGACTGAGTCATCCACAGCTGTCTGCCCAGCCCAGCTCAGCCCTTAGCACCCAGAACATGTTTAGACCTCCTTGACCTGTCAGGCAAATGAAATAGGATTAGACTTGCACTTCTGTTACCAAAAGACAAGCACACACACTCACACACACACACACACACAGCAAAACCAAACAAACAAGGAGACAAACAAACCCAAACCTTTGGTGTACGTTCCCCAATTACAAAGAACTGTTTTTGGATTACTTACTGTTCGGGACGGCTTGAGCTCCCTTGCCCTGTGCCAAAAGTAAGAATCAGTTTAGCTGCCCTAGGTCTAGTTCACAAATGTCTGCTTCTGTAAATATTTAGGGGGTACAGCCATGGGTCCCGCGTGCACACATGCACACACACATTTCTCTGGATAAAGAGGTCTCCGGGTTAGGACGTGTTCTGGAATCCTTCCTTCCACACCTACGGGGTCTGGTCACTGTCTGTGAAGGCTGACATTCCTCCAGTTGAGGGATGAGTCGGCAGAAGGCTACAGGTGGTGCACCAGCCGGGTCAGGTTCCTGGGAGCTGTCAGCCTGGTTTCGGACGCCCCAGCTAGGCCATAAATAACCACAAGGAAAGGGCAGCCGGCTGCCCGGGCCTCCCCAGCAAGGCACCACAGCCCATCAATCTCCTCTATTGACTGCTTGGCATTCAGGCTTCCGCCGCCACCCGACCCCGGCCCCGAGCATTCCTGGGGGCGCAGCGTCCCTTCCCAAGCACAGACTGGCTCAGCCGGGAGCACACGGCTTTGAGCCGGCCCCGTGTCCTGCCCATCTACTTTATGGGTGCCGGAGACAGGCGGGAAGGCTCTCATCACTCAAAACGCCACACTTTCTGAGATGCGCTCCAGAAAGCAGACCTACAGCCCCCTCCACGCCCACATAGTGGATCTGGTCCTGGTGGATCCTCCACTACAAACGACCCCACGCAGCGATCCCAGCTACCCTGCACCTGTAACAGCTGCTCCCTCCACGGAGGAAGCTGGTCTCTGTGCTCCATGCTCTGTGGGTGGGCAAAAGCCAGATGATACTGTAGCTCAACTATTTATCCTCCTTTTGTCCTAGCCTCAAGTGGCAATTACCTTTTTATTCTTTTATTTGTACCTTTTATTCTTAAACCCGGGTTTGCCTCAACTACCTCAACACCCTAAACATATCCACCTAAAATCACATACCCAGCCCGACTTCCTCTCTGTCTCTCTGTCTCTCCCTCTCCTGAGCGCTTATGATTGAATTTACCTAAGTAAAATGCTCAGATGATTCTATCCTCCCGCCAAATAAAACAAAGTCGGCTGTCTCACCAACAGCCTTATAATAGAATTTTCATCACATACCTCTACAAAAAATAAGATGGTATATGATTGCTGAGAAGTGTACCCTCTGTCTGTGCATACGCGCCCAAATGCTAAGCCTCTGTGACCACCCAACTTGTGAGGGTAGAAGTGGGATGGGGGGTGCTTAGAGAGTCAAACCCCCTCACTCATATATGGGAAACCAAGGCCCTTAAAGTTACAGGGTTGGATAGAGGCCCCATGTCTCCTAGGGTCTAGTGCCCTTGGGGGCAGGAATGGCCCAAGCCAGTTTTTCCTAGAGTTCTGGTAAAGCCACACCCTTAGGCTTAGTGCCAGGCTCAGAGTAAAGACTAACTGTAGAACACGGGCAACACACTCCTCCAGACCCCCAGCGTCCCCTTTTCTTATTCTGTGTGCCCTTGCTCAGCCTCTGGGTGTTTTCATTCCTCACCCGAGCACCTGTGACTCTTTGGAGTGCTGTCCCCAAGCTACTGGGGCTGCTTTGCCTCCTGAGGAGCAGCAGGGATGCAGGGGACTGGCCCTTAGCAGTGGCTGACTGATGAGGCATGTAAAGCCCAGCTCCTTGCCTTGAGTTGGGGCAAAGTGAGAAACAATTTACACTCCAGAGCTTTCCTGCTGGACCAGGCAGGGGCTGGTTCTCCCCCTGAAATCACATGCTGCCTGGCTTCCTGTCCCCGTCCTGCTTCTCCCACTCCCTCACCAGTTTCTCCTGGGATCACTTCCTTTTAAGAAATCACCTACATCTCGGGGCACCTGGGTGACTGGGTCAGTTAAGTGTCCGACGACTCTTCATTTCGGCTCAGGTCATGATCTCAGGGTTGTGAGATCGAGCCCTGTGTCGGGCTCCATGCTGGGCATGAAGCCTGCTTAAGATGCTCTCTCTCCATTTCCCTCTGCTCCCCCAACCCCTCTAGTAAATAAATAAATAAATAAATAAATAAATAAATAAATAAATAAATAAAACTACATCTGGACGCTCATCTCAAGGTCTGCTTTTTTTTTTTAATTTTTTTGAAGTTTTATTTTTATTTTTTTTAATTAACACATAATGTATTATTGGTTTCAGAGGTACGGGGCTGTGATTCATCAGTCTTCTATAATACCCAGTGCTCATCACATCATCGAGGTCTGCTTCTGGGGAGCCCGACCTAAGACACCGGGAAACATTTGTGGAGTGAATGAAGGGATCATACCCTAATACCAGCCCAAGAGAGGGGTAAATGTGGCTAGAGGATAACGTCACACTAGACAAGCAGCCCTGGCCGAAAGAGCAGGGCAGGAGAGCTGCTTTAATTGCGTGTCCTGAGGGCTGAAGCCCGGATTAAGTAAAGCCCCCCAGTGCCTCCAGTGACACCAGCTCACGGAGGGTACCGCACCCCCAGCACCCCCATGGGCGTATCCATAAGCATGGGTTCTTCCGACATTCCCAGAGCCCTGTCGAATGACCATTCTGGGTTGGCTCATACTCGCCCTATTGATAACTGAGGACCCGGCCTACTATTGATTAAAACCTCTAACGTCACCCCCTTAGAATTTACAGCTGCTGCCCACAGAGGGTGCCGGCAGCAGGTGCCTTCCGCCCGCCTCACACCTGGCTTTCCCTGTCTCTCTGCCCCTGGGCCTTCCCCAGCCCCACTTCCAGACGTAGGGGGTGAATGGAAGCTGGCGGTAGGAGGGGGCAGGTCAGGGCAGCTCTGGGACGTTCAGGCAGTCCTTACGGAACCGAGCCCCGTGGGCAACAGCACCTTCCACAGAACATCCTTGTGTTGACGTCTCCTCCTTCTTTCTCATGGTGCTGCCTCCTGGGATTACCTCCCAATTAAACCACATCCAAGTCCTCGCCCCCAGCTCTGCTTTCATGAGCATGCAAACTAAGACCCTGTTATACAGAATGTCCACTTTTTCCGGGCAGCTCAGGGTCATCGTTTTCTACCTTGGCTCATTATTTACCTCCAGCTCTGTGCTGGACTAACGTGTTGCCTCGGGAGCTTTGGAGGAGCCTTCCACTGAACAGCCCAGGCTGTTCTTCTTTGGGAGTTTCTGTCTGATTTTGCCATGTTTCCATCTCTTTCTTTGTTGCTAGCAAGTCTCCAGCAGGACCACCACCCTCCTCCCAATCTGCGATTTTTGCCTTTAATCTACTCCAGTCTGGAAACCATATGATCAAACTTGATAGTTTTGTGTCTAACATAAAAGTGAACTGAGTCTGAGTGGAGGAATGTTCCTCTGAGCAATGCATGAGCTTTCTATCTAAGGCACTGGAAACTTCTTTTCGCTGCTTGGGAGATGTTTTTAGTTTTTCCTGGTTTAGAGCTCTAACTCAGGGAGGGTAGAAGTTGGGTAGTAAAATTTTGCATGAATGACTTCTTATATTTCAATTTAAATATGGGATGTGTTTGTGAGCCAATGCAGTGGGTCTAATAATACTTATTGCAAATGCCCTAAGGCTTTTGATTTGTCATTTATTAGGATATGCCAATTTCATAGATCCAATTTTTAAGACTCCAGGAGACTTCGAGAGTTTGCCAGCTTCACAGATGTCAAAACAATATCATACACCAAAGAATAGTGGTTGACACACAGATTTGAGAGCAACAATAGAATCAGTCCAGGGATTGAATACAAATCTCCCCATCCAGCCTCCAAGTCTAATTCAGAGGTCCCTTTTCTTCTCCCGAGAAGTCCCATGTCCCCTCTCCTGGGTGGGAAGAGAGGTGTGCTCATCAGCTGTGGCCAAGGAGTCTGGCTGCTCCCACAGGTCTGGGAGTTTAGACTGTGGCTGGGCCCTCCCCCCAGTGCCCATCATCCCCCAGGCCAGGTGAGCAGCCCTGGGAGGGACGGGGCAGGACGTGGGACCCTCCACACACCCAACTGAAGAGAACGTGCGCGCTCAAAGCTTTCAGCACCTGCTTACCCAATGAAGATTCAGAGGCCCGGAGTCACAGAGCAAAGTCGAGGCAGAACTGATGCCGCAAATCAGGTGTCCTAATCTTTTATTTCCCTCCAAGCCCAACTTGAACCTCTGTTCCCATTTACAAAGGCTCTCAGGTAAAGTGGAAGTGACAGGTGCTCTCACCTGGCAAGGGAAGGGGAAACATGGGCAGGGACCCAGGACCACCACCTCCACCTCATAAGGAAAGAAGTGCCAAGAAATCACCTCAATCAGTGAAGACAGTGATGGTTCATTTCATGTGTCCCCTTGAATGGGCTAGGGGATGCCCAGGTAGCTGGTAAAACATGACTTCTGGGTATGTCCTTGAGGGTGTTTCCAGAGGAGATGAGCATTCAAACCAGTAGACTGAGCAGGGAAGATCCCCCTTCACCAGGGTGGGTGGGCATCATCCAATAGAATAGAACAAAAAGTTGGAAGAAGCAAGAATGTGCTCCCTTTGCTTAAGCTGGAACATCCGTCTTCTGCCCTTGGACGTCAGAGGTGCTGGTTCTCCAACCTTCGGACTCTGAATTACACCACGGACTTTCCTGCTTCTCAGCTTGCAGGTGGCAGATTGTGGGACTTCGCAGGTGTGTGGGGGGAGGGTCCTACTAGGTTCTGTTTCTCTAGAGACCCTGACATCCAACTTTTGCTCCTTCCATTACCTTGGAACAGTGGATTTCATCACTGACAGATCCAACACCCCTGTTCTAGCAAATGATTTTTTTTTAAAGATTTTATTTATTTATTTGCCAGAAAGAGAGAGAGGGAGAGTACAAGCAGGGGGAGCGGCAGACAGAGGGAGAAGCAGGCTCCCTGCTAAGCAAGGAGCCCGATGTGGGACTCGATCCCAGGACCCCGAGATCATGACCCAAGCCGAAGGCAGACGCCCAACCATCTGAGCCACCCAGGCGCCCCATAGCAAATGATTCTTAACAGCCCCTTCAGTCTCCTGAAATAAATTTCACAGATAGTATAATCAGATCTCACAGAGAATTTAAAAATTAAATGTTCTAACTATAATAAATTAGAAATAAAAGGTAGTTTATGATAAAATAATATTTATCGCCATGTGAAAATGCTTGGTTTCGACCTCACCAGAGATCTGATGAAATCGTCAGAGGCTTTCACCTACTAGATAATGAGGAAAGGAGGAATTTAAGAGAAGCTGCTTTCTGTTTATATTTGAGTTTTTGAAATAAGGGTTAAGGGGCGGGGGGGGGGGGGGGGGGTCATGCAGGGATATTTTCCAAAATGCTGAACAACTCTGATAAAATTGCAAAGAAGGCAAAGCACAGTCTTGCCAGCAGGTCATGCTAAGTTGCGGTCCTGGAAAACTGAAAGTGTCCAAGCTAGAAGGACAACTTTGGGTTCTCCTGTGTCACGGTGGCAGGCTGAGCTCACTGCAGCATTTCACACAGCAGTGCCTGGAGGCCCGTTTGCGAGTCATGGGCGACGCCTGACAACTCACTGTCGTGCAGGGCTGTCCCACGGTGCAGGACGCGCAGCATCCCCGGGACGGACTAGCACGCGCCAGGAGGTGGCGGTGCCGCCCTGGAACCTCAGGCCCCCGCCGGCCGCCCCACGGGCGCGGGCACCCAGCGGCCTGGCACTTGCCCAGAGCCGCAGGAGACAGGAGCCTCGGCAGCTCTCTCCGCCTGCCCGGGAGCGGCCCCCGCGCCACCGAGTCAATGTGCTCCGCTGTCCCTTCGCGGGGGGGCGGGTTGTGACTTCCAGCGAGGAAAGCGCCGCGCCCCGTCAGGGGAGCCGTCCCTCCAGCGTGCCACAAGGGGGCGCCCTGGGCCGCCGAATCGGCCCGTTTGCAGGTTTCGGAAATGTTGAACCGTCTGCACATGCAGAAGTGGGGGCGAGTTGAAAACACAGTGCGAGAAAGAATTCTTTGATAGGCTTACATTGTGCTAAATTGTCTGATTTTTGGAAGCGCCGGCAGCTCTCCAATATCCACGGTAGGTACTGAACTGTTTTGTCAATGGCATTTCCAATCCTCCCAAATGATACGATTTTCATATATAAAGAGCAACTTTAATATCCTCCCAGAAACACCAATGATAACACCAGTGCAGTGGCCAAGCAGTTGGTCAGTTCTTGCTTCCTGCTTGCCACACCCACCGCGCTTCTCTAGAAATAATAATAATAGATAACATTTCTGAGAACCCATGTGTCATTGTTACATGAATGCACGCATTTTCCCTTCACCAACAGTACTGTGAAGTGGGCACCACCATGCCCGTGATCAACGGTATGCATGAGGAAACTGAGGCACAAAGAGCTACCGTACCAGGCCCAAGTTACTGCTGGCAAGTTAGTTACCACTGCTGGTAAATGGCAGGAAACCACCGGACTGCAGAACATGCAGGACATCAGGGCAAGGAGCCCCCGCACCTGTTGGAAGGAGGTGCTTTGGGATGCCTTAGCAATCCTTATGCTGCAAGAAAACAAGCCAGAGTGCATCCAGCTTGTTTCTTCAAAATCTCCTGAGGGCATGAGGGTGGTAAAATAAAAAACACCAACAAGAAAAAAGAAACCCTACGAAATCTTTTTATATGCAGTTTTGTGGCTCATTTCATTCATGAATTCATCCAGAGCACTACAGCAGGTGGGTCGGACCATTCCCTCCACTGCCCTGGGTCTAGCTACAAATGGCTATGAGACCCAGCACGGGACAAGATAGAGCCCAAGTTTTCAACCTTGGCTCAGCATTAGCATCCCTGCAGGAGTTAAAGATAAAACTGCTATCTGGGTCTGCCCCAGGCCGATTGAATCAGAATCTCAGGAAGTAGGGCCCACCCAGGTACCTGTTGTTACGGTTTGCTTCACCTCCCCAGTGATTCTGAGGTTTGATCAGCATCAAGAACCAAACCCCTGGGATGCCTGGGTGGCTCAGCCAGTTAAGCATCTGCCTTCCGCTCAGGTCATAATCTCAGGGTCCTGGGATCGAGCCCAGGGTCGGGCTCCCTGCTCAGTGGGAAGCCTGCTTCTCTCTCTCTCTCTCTCTGTCTGCTTGTGCTTTCTCTCTCTCTCAAATCTCTTTTTAAATCTTAAAAGAAAAGAAAAGAACAAAACTCCTTTTTATATAGCTGAGGAAAGGCCCGGAGAGGAGCCATGATTTGCCAGAGGCAGAATGTTAAGGAAGGGGGGAGTCAAGTGTCCTGATTTCTATCCCAGAACCCATCAAAAGACTGGGCCACCTCCAGAAGGAGACAGGTAGCAGGAGGTGAGGACTCCTGGGGTGTGGGGCACACTCAGAGTCTCTTCTCTGCTGCCCTCAGTCTGAGCCGGAGGACTGCTCAGCACCTCCTGCTTCCCCTCAAGACCCTGTGGCCCCCTCAGAGGTCAGGACTTCTACCACCGCAGACGCCAGTTCCCCAACGTTCACCAGGTGGTTCGGTCGCCAGGTAAATACCCAGGTAAACTTGGGTTTCAGATAAACTACACACAGTTTTGTGCTATAAGGATGTCCCATGCAACATGTATATGTTGATCTGCAAAATCTGGCCATGCTACCCGAAAGAGCATAGTGACTCTGGTCTCGCTGAGCCAACTGGAAAGGGAGGACAAGCAGCTTGCCCGGATGACATAGCCCCTGGCCGTCAGCCAGGGCTCTTTCCCCAGTGTCATTCAGCACAGAGAGAAATGACTGTATTTCAATGTAATGAAGAGTTAGAGTTTGGGGGAGAATATAATTAAGAGAAATGTCTCCTCAATTATCTTGTTCCTTTATCTCCGGCAGTGGGGGCACGACTATTCGGACCGTGAGCTGTAGTTCAGACCAGCATTCACTGGGTAGAGGCTTGTGAAGCTCCTGGATGTGCTGGGGCAGCGACGCCCTCCCCAGACAGCACGCATCACCCCCAGAGGGAAGCAAGCAGCCTAAAGCAGCCGGCCTTTGGCCGGGGTCAGGAGAGCATAAGCCTGGACTCTCAGACACTCAGGACCGCAGCCTCCCAGAGGTGGTACAGTTCCCCAACCTTGGAGGACCGATTAAGAGTATTAATCCAGGGGCACCTGGGTGGCTCAGTCAGTTAAGCATCTGCCTTCGGCTCAGGTCATGATCCCAGGGTCCTGGGATGGAGCCTCACAACAGGCTCCCTGCTCAGCAGGGGAGTCTGCTTCTCCCTCTGCCCCTCCCCCCTCATCTCGTGCTCTCTCTCTCAAATGAATAAATAAAATCTTTTTTAAAAAGATTATTAATCCATAATACTTCTGGGAATTGAACCCAATGAATTTGGGAGTCTGTTCCTTTGGCGAATCTGGTCAACTACCTTCCATCACCTTAGAATTTGTGGTGATTTTGATTTGAGCCTCGGGAAGCATGTTTTTTAAAAGGGCATCCCTGGACACAATGGGGGAGTTGCACTTCCTTGTCTGAAGCTGACATCACGCTCCTGCCTTCCCCCAAGCCTGTCCCTGCCCTTGGTTCTTGTCTTCACTCTCCTCCCCACCCACCACCAAGACCTGCACCCTTGTCTGATCTCTCCTGCCAGACTGTGAATGAGTTCCCGGAGGGCCTGCCAGACGTCAGATTCGTGTCTCCCTCCCCAACCCCAGCATTTCACCCAGACCGGTCCACACTGCAGGCAGGAGAACCAGGTAGGAGGCTACACACGGTCCGGTCCAGAGAGACAAAGAGCCTCCCGGGGCTGGGAATGGGAAGGGGGAAATGGATAAAGGGGTGCTCAGAAGTGTTCCTGGATGGGTGGGTCATGATGTTCAAGGGGGAGGAGAGACTGGAGAACACACCCAGCTCCTGGGCTTGGCAATCTGCTGGAGAGGAATCCCGGAAGAACCGGGGATCGGTTTGCTTTACAGATGTTCGAGGCGGAATGATCGAACACGGGGCTGCTGAGCAGGCAGATAGCTCATCACGGAGCCAAAGAAGACCTGAGCCCGAGATGGAGATGCGGGTCATCATGCATCCAACCCCAGGGGCACGCATGAGATTCCCCGGGGAGGCCGAACAGGAGGGCACAGGGTGGGGGGGTCCCCAGCATGGAAGGGGTGGCTGGGAGACCGAAGGAGTGGCCGGGCTGTGAGAGAGTGGTGTCCTGCAAACCAGAGGAGAACCATCGCAGGGAGCGAGCGGCCCCAGAGTCAGATGCCATCAGAGAGCAGAGAGCTGAGGAGCCTCCAAGCCCCACTCACTGCCCCTCCCGCCTCCCCACTCAGGGAGCAGCCCTGTTGTCCGTGGGGGGGAGAAGAGGGACTTGGCGTGGGGGGGGGGGAGTCCAAACGGCTGCTGTTTGCCTCCCCAGGCCCCATTCATCCTGGTCTCCCTTGGCGACAGCGCAGGAGGTGGCCCCAAATGACACAAGCACCCCCCCCACGCCAGTCAGACCTCTGCCCCTCATCCTTCTGCTCACCTCTGCTTCTACCCCCTGCTTTGTTTTTCTCTATATCAATTGAAACCAAATTCCCAGGGAGAGAGATCGAAACGGACGTTTGGCCTTCGAGCTGGAAGTCCGAAGAGGACCTGGACTGGTGGTGCCTGAGGCCTGGAACCTCAGGGCATGATGAGAGTGGGGTGGGTATTAGATCATCCGGAAACACCAGGGAGAATGTTCTTTTATTCTCCAGACTGTGGTGCAGCTTTAAGGGCTGCTTGGCAAAGCTCGAGGAGGGCCGAGGTAGGGCCCAGCCTCGGTGATAGTGACAGAAGAGGGGGAGGAGGGTAGAGGCCACCGAGCCACCTCCTCCACCCGGGGGACTCTGCTCCGTCCCTGGCATCTGCACAAGCAAGGCTTCGGCTCTCCCTCTGCCCCCACCTCTGGCCTGGCCGGGCCCCGGAGGCTACCTAGGCAGGCTCCTGGCTCTGCACGCCCCGTGCCTACTGCCCCCCTGGCCAAGCCTCGATAGCCACGGTGAGCCTCACGGAGCCACAGCGGGACTTCAAGTCCCAGTGCTGGCTGGCGTTGTACATCAGTCCCGGGGGGCCCGAGCCCGACCGGGGAGACAGCTGGATGTTCAGCCAGCGACACCGGGCCTGGTCACAGGCGAGCACCACGGTCCCCTCGGGGTTGCTGTAGGTGCACTGACTCCAGACGGCCCTCTCCTGCGCGGCCAGATCCCAGCTGCCCCCGGGCTCCCTGTCCTCCAGCCCCGGGGCCTGGAAGGCCAGGCGGTCGCGGGTGACAGGACACACCAGCTGCTCCTCCTGCAAGGCGGGCAGCAGCTGGCCCTTCAGGTAGGCGGGGCCGGCGCAGTAGGTGTGGATGTTGAAGAGCCGGTCGCTGTACTGTCTCAGCCAGCTGAACAGGTAGGCCAGGTGGCAGTCACACTGCCAGGGGTTGCCGTGCAGGGCCAGGTTGAACAGGTTGTAGTTGGTGTCGAAGATGCCCTCGGGGAGCGTGGTGAGGAGGTTCTGGGAGAGGCTGAGCAGCTCCAGCCTGGACAGGTTCTGGAAGAGGGCTGGGTGCAGGGCCGTCAGGTTATTGCTGCCCAAGTAGAGCTTGACCAGCCCCTCCAGGTCTCTGAAGACGCCGGCCGGGAGATGGGTGAGGGCGTTGTGCGAGAGCGTCAGGGAACTGAGGCTGGACAGGTTGGCAAAGGCGCCCTCGCTGACAGCCACCAGCTGGTTGTAGGACAGAGACAGGCCCACCAGGCCTGGGGTAGGGGCAAAGAGGCCGGCGGGCAGCCCCTGCAGCGCGTTCCCCTGCAGGTTCAGGAAGGTCAGGTTGCCCAGGGAGGAGAAGACGGAGACGGGCAGATGGCGGATGGCATTGTGCTGCAGCCACAGCTCCTCCAGCTGGAAGAGCCCTGAGAACACTCCGGGGGGCAGCTCTGAGATCAGGTTGCTGTCCAGGAAGAGCTCCCGCAGGCTGCCCAGTTTGCCGAACACGCCCTGGGGCAGGCTGGAGAGCGCGTTGTTGCTCAGCCTCAGGGTCTGCAGGCTGCCCAGGGGGTCGAACAGCTCCCCCCGCAACTGGGCAAGCAGGTTCTGAGCAAGGTTGAGGGTCTTCAGAGCTCCCAGAGGCCGGAAGAGCCTCCCAGACAGGCTCTGGAGCCGGTTGCCCTGCAGCTGGAGAGACTCCAGGACGTCCATCTGGTGGAAGAGGCCCTCAGGCAGAGTCTCCAGCATGTTGAAGTTGAGGGTGAGCTTGCCCAGCGAGCTCAGGTTGGAGAAGGTGTCGGTGCTGAGGTTGGAAAAGGTGCCGCCAGTGATCTCCAGGTCCTCCAGCCTGGGCAGCCCCCCGAAGGCGTCGGGCTCTAGGTGGTGGAGCTGGGTGTTGAGGAAGACCACCTTGGTGAGGTTGGGGCTGCCGCTGAAGGCCCTGGCTCCCACCGTGGTGAGCGAGGTCTCTACGAAGATGATGTCTGTGGCGTGGGGCGGGATGTCCGGCGGGATGGCGGCCAGCCCCTCATCGGAGCAGAACACCTCCTGGGTGAAGCAGTCACAGCCCGCAGGGCAGGGCCGGGCAGGCCTGGCCAGCAGCAGGAGGCCGGCCCAGCGCAGCCAGGCCCCGGGCAGCATCTCCTGACCCCAGCAGGAAGAGAGAACAGAGGTGACACCTTTCTCGAGGACAGTGAGGCACAGGGGCCAGCGTCCCGTGGGGGGGCGGGCAGTCAGGAGACAGGGATTAACTCTTTCAGGGAGGCCCCCCTTTGGGACAGTATGTGTTTTCAGTGGTTGTTTTCAGACTGCCTCGCGGCAGCCTTGCAAGATCCATGAGACCCGGGTTCGGACCTCCTGACAGGGTGTCACGTGGCCTGTCCATAGCCACCTGGCAGGTTAGTGGCAGGACCAAGACCCAGGTCTCCTGGACTTTCCGTGTGCTTTCCAGGTGGGGAGAAAGGGTGGAAGTGAGATAAAAAGGCATGGAAGAGAGGGAAAGGAGGAGACCATGGGTATTATGGAATTTTTAAGGTAATGTGTAAAATCTGGGTAGGTTATTAGTGTGCGGGGAATTTTTAACCCATAACTCTTCCTGGGTTTCCAAATCTCAGCACACTGCAGAGCCTAATGATGAGGAGACTCGACCATCTGCTCTTGTACATCCACTGGGGGTGAGAGCAGCTGCGGGGACAAGATGGGCTCTTTTTTTTTTTTTTTTAAGATTTTATGTATTTATTTGACACAGAGAGAGAGAGAGAGAGAGCATAAGTAGGGGGAGCAGGAGAGGGAGAAGCAGGCTCCCCTCCGAGCAGGGAGCCCGATGCGGGGCTCGATCTCAGGACTCTGGGATCATGACCTGAGCTGAAGGCAGACGCTTAATGACTGAGCCACCCAGGCGTCCCTAAAGAAATTGTTTTAAATGCCAGCATCCAACCCCAGGTCACAGGTTGGTGCTGCAGTTCACAGATGTGTCTCATGGCTCAGTCTTTTTTCTATATGAACCACTAGCCAACATGTAAAAATTGAGAAATCTCACATTAAAAAGTCCAGATTTCAGGATGATTTAGGAGCAGTGGGCTCACATTCCCACATGACAAGACCAGTTGGAATTGGGGCTTAGTTGCCCCATGGGGGTGTGCACCTCCCAGGCCGCCATAGCCCCACCTGTCATTTACAGGGCCTGTAGCGGGGCAGGTTCCATGAGTTCAAATACTGGCTCCACCACATTCTAGCTCATTCTAGCTATGTGACCTTAGGCGTGTTACTTAACCCGGCTGAGCTTCACTTTCCTTATCTGTAAAACAGGGATAGTGTCTACCAGGTCAGGGTAATTGCGAGGCTTGAATGAGGAAACATAGCCAAAGTTTTAGGTCCGTGTCTGATGTAGAGTGAGAAATTAATAAATTATGTTAATTATTGTTAAAGGTTGTAAGCCACCATCATAACAGAAAGGTTATTTGAACACCAAAAAAGTAGGAAGAACAGAATGCCCTTTAGATAGAATACATTTGGCTTTACCAGGAAAAGACAGACAGGAAGGAAGGAAGGAAGGAAGGAAGGAAGGAAGGAAGGAAGGAAGGAAGGAAGGAAGGAAGGAAGGGAAGGAGGGAGGGAAGGAGGGAGGGAGGGAGGGAGGGAGGGAGGGGAGATAGAGGAAGAAAGAAAAGAGAGTGGGGAGAAGAAAGAAAGGAAGACAGAAAGAAAAAACCCTTGAACAACATAATCTTAATTTTTCTCAGTTATCTGCCTCTAGTAAGCACTGACAATCGGCTCCGCGCTGGGGTATCTTGGCCCCAAACCCTTTTTGCTGGCCGCCTCTCTGCTGCCCTCTGCTGGCTGCCTCCTCCCTCCCAAGGTTCCACTTCAGGCCAAAGGGCTCCCCATAAGCAAACAGAGCGCTTGCAAAATCTCCCTGTTCCCTCCTCCCATTCAGACACTCAATAGTCCAATTTTTCCAGGAATTTTTCTGCCTAATCAATAGAGAAGGGACCACTTCCGCCACAGAAAGTGCATGCCTCCCTGTCACTTGCATGGGTGCTGAGTATGCCCCCGGAGGTGGCAGGGGAGGGCTCTTCTAGGAGCTGCACCTGCCTGCCCCTCACAACACCTGAGTCCGTAGCCTCTACATACAGCCTCAGAGAATAGAGTCTTGTGCTAAAGCTGAACTCCGTAACCACTTGTCTAGGGAGATGTAGAACCAGGGGGCACACTCTTGTCTGAGGCTTGTTACAGATAAGAAGAGGGCCCTGGCTGCAGATGGATGAGGTGGCCATTGTCCAGCCCCACCTGCCAGCTGGGCTGCCCCTGGGGATCCCACACAAAACCCCTAGGGATCCTGACAGAAGCCTTCCCTGACCCCAGGAATATGGTGCCTGGTGGTATGCTCCTCGATCTCGGCAGCTAGCATAGTTCCCCGAAATGGTGGCTCTTCGTGGCTGTCCTCGTCTTGAGAAGATGAGTGTGCTCATCGCTATGCTCGGCGTCCAGCCCAGTGCTGACCTACCGCGGGCTGGGCTAGGCTTCGTCCAGCTCAAGTCTCCATAGCTGATGCGAGCAGTGTGGGAGGCAGAGTTAACCTTTCCACAGCTAGCATGGTTCAAGCCCCAGTGAATGATCACCAGCCAGACCATGAGAGTGGACTCGAATCCTCCTCCTCCAGAGAGTAACAGGGGAGCAATTTTTATTTTAAAGATGCCATAATGCATAACAATGCATAATGTGCCAGTCCCCTTCCTCGCTAACCCCTTTGGTCCTTGGTTCTCAAAGGCAGTTTCCAGAAAAGCTTCCCCTAGAATGGACCTGAGGGCCCTAGAGTGAACATATACAAGGGACCTCACCTACTGTCTGTCCCCACATGCCCAAGGGCATGCACTACTGTGACTTGGTCAACCGAGGGAAGATAGACCTGGGGAGGCAACCCACGCCAGTCCTGGCTCCTGGGTACCTGATTGAAGCATGATTGAAGATGGGGGCGTAGCCTCCGGGCGGATATGTCCCTTTGGTTTTGCAAACTTCTCACCCCTTGGAGGTGTCAAGGTGGGAAGAGGACCCGAACAGGGCCTCTGAAGTTCAGGAAAGAGCGAGCCCCGGTCTATGGGGTTGGAGGAAACAGGAGATGGTACTCACCGTGAGGGCGTGGAACACTGATCGTTTCCCAACTATCCACTCCCAGCCCAAGACTCGTTCTCACATCACTCGAGAATGGCTAAGAGTTTGTGCTCTGGAGTCAGATAGTAAGGGTACAAATCCTGTCTCTATCCCTCATTAGCTGTGTGGCCTTGGCTGAATTGCTTAACCTCTCTGTGCTTCAATTTCCTTATCTTCAAAACAGCAAGCTTCAATACTACCTTCCTCACGGGGTTGTTCTGAGGACTGAATGAGAAAATGTGTGGAAAGCTGCAAACCCAGAGCCTGACCCACAGTGAGCATTCAGCAACAGAGCATTAATGACCCTGATTATTTTGAGTTCGGGCCAGCCCTAACTTTGTTCTAAAGTTGTCACAGAGGTTAGCTCTGGAAAACCTGATGAGATCATCCAACCACCCCATTTATGGACCAGCAAGATGCCTCTCCACAGCACTTTTTCTGGCTCTTTCCTCCCAGCCAAGGGAAGCGGGTAATTGTTTTGCCCTTGGTTTAGAAGAGCACAGATTCTGATGGCTTTGGCTAGGATGCCCTGGATGTGGGCCCCTTTCCCAAGTGCCCTCAAGAGCAGGTCACTGGGGGCTCTGGAGAGGGTAAGCGCCCCAGCCTGGGCACTGTGGAGAGGCAGCCAGAAGATTCCTGCTTCTCATCTGAGAAACCACCTCTGCATTTCTGCAGAGACCAGCACATGCCCACAAAATATGTTCCATGCTTTCAGCAAGCCAGGGAAGTTTGGCTCTGGTGGGGGCAGGGGGTGGTTGACTGGTTGCAAATGGACTTTTTTCTCTTCTCAAATTGCTTTTGGGTTGATACATTTCTGTGTGTGCCACAGGCCAGTCTGTCATCCACCACAGAGCCAACCCTCACTCCTTCCAGAGGGTGACAGGAGCCCAGAGCCCCATCAGGGGACTGCTGCTCTACTCGGGGATGGCTCCATTGCAGTCTGCATGGCCAAGGGGCCCCAGCACATCTCAGAGCGGGAGGAGAGGCTTTAGAGGCTCATCTGGAGCCCCTGATGGCTTCATCCAGGTCCCCCAGGAAGTCCTGCTGCTCCCCGGACCCCGTCTCCTTTCCCAGGCTCCAGCCTCTTCCCCGCCCCCACCCCAGCTGGCTGGTCCTCCCCAACCTGCTGCCCACTTGTGTCCCAGGCAGTGAAGTAACCCCTCAGCGCCTGGTTTCTGCATTTGTAAATTAAGAACAATTATGATAGTAACACTACTACCTAAATTACAGCTTTGTTAGAGTTGTGGTCATTAACTGAGATAACTGGCATTGAGTTTGTGATATGGTGGTAGAGTAAAAAATATATATTTAGTCTTTTTCCTGCCTGGCTCTTACCACGGAGCTCCAAAAACCCTTGAAATTTCCTGAGAGTTAATAGAGGGGCATCTTTTGTTATTCATAATTGGACCCTTTCGATTCACTCATTTATATTAATGAAGTGACTCTCGATATGCTCTTAGATAAGCTTCAGATTATACACAAAATATTTGCAGTGGTTATCTCTGTAAAACAGAATTGTGGGTGACTTTAATTTTTTTCTTTTGCTTTATCAGACATTGTCTACAGTTTCTAAAAAAAATAATAAACAGGTCACGTTTGTAAGAAGGTTGAAAGTCATAAAAATTCAGATAATCATGTAAAACACACAGCCCCCTTCCAAACACATAATGCGGGCTTCCTGGACTGCTCTCCTCCCTTGCAATTACATTGCAAAGGCTCAAAAGAGCTTGTCTCCCAGCCGCCTTGGGGGGAGATAGCCAGCATGGTGAAATAAAAGAAGCTGTGAGGCCCCTGGGTGGCTCAGTCGGTTAAGCGTCTGCCTTTCGCTCAGGTCATGATCCCCGGGTCCTGGGGTCGATGGAGCCCTGCTTCGGGCTCCATGCTCAGCGGGGAACCTGCTTCTCCCTCTGCCTCTGCCCCTCCCCCCGCTTGTGCACCTGCGCTCTCTCTCTCTCAAATAAATAAATAAAATCTTACAAAAAAAAAAAAAGCTGTGAACTGAGCACTGTCCTTCTTCAAATGCTTGCCACAGGGTGCCACCCCAACTCCCGCTTACACAGCCCTTTCTGCTCTAGAATGCCCCCATACCTCCACCCGCACCCCAAGCCCGCGCAACTCACACCTTCCCCAGGAAGCCATCCTTGACTGTGGACGCCACAGGTCATTCCCACCCTCAGATGAATGCTTGGGTCCTTCTGCTCTAACTTCTGGTCAGTTGCCCCAGTCTGCCTGTGAGCTTCTGGGGCTGGGATGCTGTCTGCAGCATGTCTTACCAGGCCGTGCACCCCAGCACCCGGCCCAGAGCTGAGCGCAGACCAGGTGGGGTGGGCTGAACTAAAGCGAATGTGCCTGTGGCTCTTGGTCACCTGTGTATCACATCTTACGTTCCTCGTGCTTAGCGGAGTGGGGAAGCCCTTGAACTCTGCCAGGGCTGTGATCTGGGTTCAAAGTCTGACACTGTTACCTACAGGCTGTGTGGGCTCGGGCAGGTCACTCCTTCTCTCCAAGCCTTAATTTTCCCTTGCACGATTGTAACCTCATCCCTTAGGGTTAAAATCAGTACCTAACTGGATAATATATATGCTTACATTAGACAGCAAATACAATGCATTTAACACAATACCTGGCAAATAGTAAGTGTTGGATAAAAGGTAGCTATATTTGGATTTTATTCTCGGAGTGACTATATCAACGAAACCCGGACTCTAAGGGGAGCCACAGGATGGCATAAACAAGGATGGAACCAGGCAAACCTGGACATATGGTCGTCCTGCGTATCCCCACCATTCACTCTGCACTCCCAGAGCACAGGGACCAGGTCACCTTTATCTCAGGACCCCTTGCCGCCCCGGCCTCCCGCCCCAGGCCAGCACCACCCTGGCAGGGGGCCACGGGGGCTTCTCCTCCTATAGCAGAGTACCCGGATGGTGTATCCTGCTTGGAGCTAGGGACAGGCTCTGACCCTGGGAGGAGTGACTGCCCCTCTCCTGCCCCGCAGCTGGGACCGAGGCCAGAGTCCTCCCCCATCCCCACAGACCCCAGGAGACCTACCGTGAGGGGCTGAGAGGACACGCACAGGCCGCCCTGGCTCTTCCTGGGGAGCAGAAGTGTGTCTGGTGTGGTCTATGGTCAGTGTGAGCCCAGCAGCCCCAGCGCTGATCAAAGTTCCCGGCAGTGGTTCCTCCCCTCACGTGGACCAAGTGTTCCCGGAACGTCACCAGGGTCACAGGACAGCAAAGGAGAATCTGGGGCAAGGCCTTTGAAGATTAACAAAATGACCCTGAACTGTTCCATGGACAGATCCCCACTGAGGCCAAAATCCAGCAGAGATTACAGGCCTGGCACCTTTAGGGCCCAGGGGCATCCAGCAGGTCCTAGAAAGTTTCCAGTAGGCTGATCCAGGGATGAGGACCGCGGCCAGGAGTCCACTTACATCCCCTCCCGGTGAAAGGCCAGGCTGGTGCTGGGAGCCTGACAGGTGAACACCTGGCCACAGACACCTGCTGCGCTCTCAGTGCTGGGAGGAATTCTAAGAGGGCTGTGGGCTTGTTCCTTGGTTTATTGGTTTGTTTCATAAACTAACTTTCTAAACCCTTTCTGAGTTAAAAGGGGAGAAGATGGAAGGAGGTGAATTTGGGCCCAATATGGAGAGGCACAGTTTCACCATAGGGCTAGCCAAGGATGAAAGAAGTTGCTTTGGAAGAGTGGTTTTCCTAGGGTGCCTGGGTAGCTCAGTTGCTTAAGCATCTGCCTTCAGTTCAGGTCATGATCCCGGGGTCCTGGGATCGAGCCCCGCGAAGCCCCGTGCATCTGGCTCCCTGCTCAGCTCGCTCCCTGCTCCCTGTTTCTCCCTCTCTCTCTCCCTCTGCCCCTCCCCCTGCTTGTGCTCTCTCTCTCTCAAATAAATAAATAAAATCTTTAAAAAAAAATAGTGGTTCTCCTGTCTGGAGATGTTCATCCAGGTGCTACAGAATGAGGTAAAGAGTGTGTGTGTGTGCATAGGTGGGTATATATTTTAAAGGGTGCAGTGTGAAGGCATGACCTAGATAAGCAGTCTCAGGTCATTTTCAATGTCCAGAGGCTACCATTCAAAGTAGACTGATGGCTTTAAAACTCGTTGCATGGTATTAATATCTATCTCACTCTTTTTCATGACTTAACTATTATTTCTTTGGCATGTGAGTGGATTTCATCAGCTAAATCACAAAGTTCTGATAACGTATAGCAAGGAAACATTTTTCAATGGAGACATAGTACAAATCCACACTTTGGCAGAGGAACATGGGAGCATGTCAGAGGGAAGAAGGGCTGGGAACAGAATGCGCCCCACCCCGCCCTCCACGGCACCCAGGCCAGTAGGGGCAGGATGGTATACTCACCAGGGGCTGAGGGAAGGGGGCACACCTTTGGAGGAGACCCACAGCCAGGCTAGGGGAACAGCCCCATCTGCACTCTGAATGGTTTCTTAAGGCACTGACACCTCTAGAGAGAGACCTTGTCTGTTTGTCAGTGTCATAGTGAGCCAGAGAAATTGGGCATTCAATGGATCCGGGTTTGAATTCTGGCTCTTCAACTAACTAACCAGTCCTTACACAAATTATTTAATCTCTACAAGTCTTTGCCTCCCCATCTGTGGAATAGGTGTGGTAGAGGGCCGACCTTTGTGTGTGTGTGTGTTCGTGCATGCATGCACACATGAGCCCACACACACACGTGTGAAATAAAACTTCAGATAGGAGCAGGCTGGCAGAACTCTGGGCATATGTGGGCATGTGTGGAGGGGAGATTTGCATTAAGAACTCTAGGGACCGGGGCGCCTGGGTGGCTCAGTTGGTTAAGCGACTGCCTTCGGCTCGGGTCATGATCCTGGAGTCGTGGGATCGAGTCCCACATCGGGCTCCTGGCTCGGCGGGGAGCCTGCTTCTCCCTCTGACCCTATACCCTCTCATGCTGTTTCTCTCTCTCTCTCTCAAAGAAAGAAAGAAAGAAAGAAAGAAAGAAAGAAAGAAAGAAAGAAA